>NC_133127.1:3312716-3464365 GCF_048418815.1 Hemitrygon akajei | reverse complement strand
GCCCACACTCAACCCCTCACCTCCCTTCCCCACCCACACCCATTCCCCACACTCAACCCCTCCCGCTCTCCCCTCACTCTTGCCCACACTCAACCCCTCACCTCCCTTCCCCACCCACACCCATTCACCACACTCAACCCCTCCCGCTCTCCCCTCACACTTGCCCACACTCAACCCCTCACCTCCCTTCCCCACCCACACCCATTCCCCACACTCAACCCCTCCCGCACTCCTCTCAGTCTTCCCCACACTCAACCCCTCCCGCTCTCCCCTCACTCTTGCACAAACTCAACCCTTCCTGCTCTCCCCTCACAATTCCCCACAATCAACCTCTCACTCTCTTCCCCACACTCAACCCCTCACCTCCCTTCTCCACCCACAACCAACCCCCCACACCCATCCCCCACACTCAACCCCTCCCGCACTCCTCTCAGTCTTCCCCACACTCAACCCCTCCCGCACTCCCCACACTCAACCCCTCCCGAACTCCCCACACTCAACCCCTCCCGAACTCCCCACACTCTTCCCCACACTCAACCCCTCACCTTTCTTCCCCACCCACAACCACATCCCACACCCATCCCCCACACTCAACCCCTCCCACTCTCCCCTCACTCTTCCCCACACTCAACCCCTCCCGCTCTCACCTCACTCTTGCCCACACTCAACCCCTCCCGCTCTCCCCTCACTCTTGCCCACACTCAACCCCTCCCGAACTCCCCACACTCAACCCATCCCACTCTCCCCTCACTCTTCCCCACACTCAACCCCTCCCGCTCTCCCCTCACTCTTGCCCACACTCAACCCCTCCCACTCTCCCCTCACTCTTCCCCACACTCAACCCCTCCCGCTCTCCCCTCACTCTTGCACAAACTCAACCCCTCCCGCTCTCCCCTCACTCTTCCCCACACTCAACCCCTCCTGCTCTCCCCTCACTCTTCCCACAATCAACCTCTCACTCTCTTCCACACACTCAACCCCTCACCTCCCTTCCCCACCCACAACCAACCCCCCACACCCATCCCCCACACTCAACCCCTCCCGCTCTCCCCTCACTCTTGCCCACACTCAACCCATCACCTCTCTTCCCCACCCACACCCATTCCCCACACTCAACCCCTCCCGCTCTCCCCTCACACTTGCCCACACTCAACCCCTCACCTCCCTTCCCCACCCACACCCATTCCCCACACTCAACCCCTCCCGCACTCCTCTCAGTCTTCCCCACACTCAACCCCTCCCGCTCTCCCCTCACTCTTGCACAAACTCAACCCCTCCTGCTCTCCCCTCACTCTTCCCCACAATCAACCTCTCACTCTCTTCCCCACACTCAACCCCTCACCTCCCTTCTCCACCCACAACCAACCCCCCACACCCATCCCCCACACTCAACCCCTCCCGCACTCCTCTCAGTCTTCCCCACACTCAACCCCTCCCGCACTCCCCACACTCAACCCCTCCCGAACTCCCCACACTCAACCCCTCCCGAACTCCCCACACTCTTCCCCACACTCAACCCCTCCCGAACTCCCAACACTCTTCCCCACACTCAACCCCTCACCTTTCTTCCCCACCCACAACCAACCCCCGCACCCATCCCCCACACTCAACCCCTCCCACTCTCCCCTCACTCTTCCCCACGATCAACCCCTCACCACCCTTCCCCACCCACACACTCTTCCCCACCCACACACCCATCCCCCACACTGAACCCCTCCCACTCTCCCCTCACTCTTCCCCACACTCAACCCCTCCCGCTCTCCCCTCACTCTTGCCCACACTCAACCCCTCCCGCTCTCCCCTCACTCTTGCCCACACTCAACCCCTCCCGAACTCCCCACACTCAACCCCTCCCACTCTCCCCTCACTCTTCCCCACACTCAACCCCTCCCGCTCTCCCCTCACTCTTGCAAAAACTCAACCCCTCCTGCTCTCCCCTCACTCTTCCCCACAATCAACCTCTCACTCTCTTCCCCACACTCAACCCCTCACCTCCCTTCTCCACCCACAACCAACCCCCCACACCCATCCCCCACACTCAACCCCTCCCGCACTCCTCTCAGTCTTCCCCACACTCAACCCCTCCCGCACTCCCCACACTCAACCCCTCCCGCACTCCCCACACTCAACCCCTCCCGAACTCCCCACACTCAACCCCTCCCGAACTCCCCACACTCAACCCCTCACCTTTCTTTCCCACCCACAACCAACCCCCACACCCATCCCCCACACTCAACCCCCCCACTCTCCCCTCACTCTTCCCCACACTCAACCCCTCCCGCTCTCCCCTCACTCTTGCCCACACTCAACCCCTCCCGCTCTCCCCTCACTCTTGCCCACACTCAACCCCTCCCGAACTCCCCACACTCAACCCCTCCCACTCTCCCCTCACTCTTGCACAAACTCAACCCCTCCCGCTCTCCCCTCACTCTTCCCCACACTCAACCCCTCCCGCTCTCCCCTCACTCTTCCCCCCAATCAACCTCTCACTCTCTTCCACACACTCAACCCCTCACCTCCCTTCCCCACCCACAACCAACCCCCCACACCCATCCCCCACACTCAACCCCTCCTGC
The DNA here is from genome assembly GCF_048418815.1 of Hemitrygon akajei. NCBI lineage: Eukaryota > Metazoa > Chordata > Chondrichthyes > Myliobatiformes > Dasyatidae > Hemitrygon > Hemitrygon akajei. Next base: position 3,461,789 of record NC_133127.1, on the reverse strand, counting down.
TCTCCCCTCACTCTTCCCCATGATCAACCCCTCACCTCCCTTCCCCACCCACACCCATCGCCCACACTCAACCCCTCGCTCTCTTCCCCTCACAACCCCTCACCTCACTTCCCCACCCACACCCAACCCCCACACTCAACCACTCCCACTCTCCCCTCACTCTTCCACACACTCAACCCCTCACCTCCCCCACCCACACACCCATCCCCCACACTCAACCCCTCCCGCTCTCCCCTCACTCTTCCCCACACTCAACCCCTCACCTCCCCCACCCACACACCCATCCCCCACACTCAACCCCTCCCGCTCTCCCCTCACTCTTCCCCACACTCAACCCCTCACCTCCATTCCCCACCCACACACCCATCACCCACACTCAACCCCTCGCTCACTTCCCCACACTCAACCACTCACCTCCCTCCCCCACCCACACACCCATCCCCCACACTCAACCCCTCCCGCTGTCCCCTCACTCTTCCCCACACTCAACCCCTCACCTTCCTTCCCCACCCACAACCAATCCCCACACCCATCTCCCACACTCAACCCCTCCCACTCTCTCCTCAATCTTCCCCACGATCAACCCCTCACCTCCCTTCCCCACCCACACCCATTCCCCACACTCAACCCCTCCTGCACTCCTCTCACTCTTGCCCACACTCAACCCCTCCCGCACTCCCCACACTCAACCCCTCCCGCTCTCCCCTCACTCTTGCACAAACTCAACCCCTCCCGCACTCCCCACACTCAACCCCTCCCGCTCTCCACTCACTCTTCCCCACACTCAACCCCTCACCTCCCTTCCCCACCGACACCCATCCCCCACACTCAACCCCTCCCACTCTCCCCTCACTCTTCCCCACAATCAACCCCTCGCTCTCTTCTCCACACTCAAGACCTCTCCTCCCTTCCCCACCTACACACTCACCCCCACACTCAACCCCTCACTCTCTTTCCCACACAACCCCTCTCCTCCCTTCCCCACCCACACCCATCCCCCACACTGAACCCCTCCCGCTCTCCCCTCACTCTTCCCCACAATCAACCCCTCGCTCTCCTCCCCACACTCAGGACCCCTCCTCCCTTCCCCACCCACACACTCACCCCCACACTCAACCCCTCGCTCTCTTCCCCACACTCAACCCCTCACCTCCCTTCACCACCCACGCACTCGTCGCCCACACTCAACCCCTCACCTCCCTTCGCTACCCACACACCCATCCTTTCACTTCCCCCTCCCATGTCCCTCCATTCATGCTCTGTCTGCTGCAATCCCCCCCCCCCGTTTACACTCCCTCCGCTGAGCCACCCCACCCCCCATTCCACTCAAAAGAGGTCGAGGTACATATAGCATAATATAACATTTTGCAGAAGCATATACAAATAATAAATTTCATTCCACTATGAAAAAGACATGGCAAACTTAACATCTAGAAAGACAGTCAGCAATTATGTTATCCTTGCCTTTAATATGAGTTATTATAAGATCATATTCCTGTAAAATCAGACTGTGCAGTTGAACTGGAGTCTGATTAACCATTTTCTTTAACCATGACAATGCAAACATGCACTCTAGGGATGGGATAGGTATCTGTCTTTGTTACAGCATTCACCTTCAGTACAAAATCTGATTCTCCTATCTGGCTCAGGGTGAACTCCAATTTGAAGTGGAATGTCTAATAATGTCATTCTTTAGCATATGCTCTATCTCCTGTTCAACAAGTTTTCTTTTCTCAACATTCATTCGATATTGGTGCTGTTTAATAGGTTTAACATCTCCAACATTCACATCATGGCAAGTCACTGTGGTTCTCTTCAGAACATCTGGGAATAAATCAAGAAAGTTAAAAATTAACTGTTTCATCTCCTGTCTCTCTTGGGGTTGGAGATGGGCCAATTTCCCCTCAAGGTCCTTCAAAATGGCTGCATTTGTTAATTTAGCTGTGCCAATGATTTGCTTAATATGGAGCTCAGTAGAATCAACAATTTCCTTCCCAGAGTTTTCAAACTCACAGCTGCTGTCAACAGCCACCACAGCTATTGGATGCGTCTCAGCAAAGGTCATATTATCATATTGACATGGCAAAGCTGGGTTTTGCATTTACAATCAGGTATTTTGACTAAATTTACATCACTAACCTGTGATTCAATTTCAAAAGGACCTAAAAATCTCACATGAAGGAGGTTTGAACTTGTAGGTAAAAGTATTAAAACTTTATCTCCTGGTTTAAGGAGATAATCCAAACTCCTGGATTGACAAGGATGAGGTTACGGAGTACCTGGAGGCCTGACAAACCTATTGCAATTTTTTGAGGAAATTACAAGTAGGCGAGACAAGGGAGATGCAGTGGATGTTGTGTATTTGGATTTTCAGAAGGCCTTTGACAAGGTGCTGCACATGAGGCTGCTAAACAAGATAAGAGCCCATGGAATTATGGAAAAGTTACATTCATGGATAGAGCGTTGGTTGATTGGCAGGAAACAGAGAGTGGGAATAAAGGAATCCCATTCTGGTTGGCTGCCGGTTACCAGTGGTGTTCCACAGGGGTCCGTGTTGGGGCCGCTTCTTTTTATGTTGTATATCAACGATTTGGATTATGGAATAGATGGCTTTGTGGCTAAGTTTGCTGATGATACAAAGATAGGAGGAGGGGCCGGTAGTGCTGAGGAAACAGAGAGTCTGCAGAGAGACTTGGATAGATTGGGGGAATGGGCAAAGAAGTGGCAAATGAAATACAATGTTGGAAAGTGTATGGTCATGCACTTTGGTAGAAGAAATAAACGGGCAGACTATTATTTAAATGGGGAGAGAATTCAAAGTTCTGAGATGCAACAGGACTTGGGAGTCCTCGTGCAGGATACCCTTAAGGTTAACCTCCAGGCTGAGTCGGTGGTGAAGAAGGCGAATGCAATGTTGGCATTCATTTCTAGAGGAAGAGAGTATAGGAGCAGGGATGTGATGTTGAGGCTCTATAAGGCACTGGTAAGACGTCACTTGGAATACTGTGTGCAGTTTTGGACTCCTTATTTAAAAAACGTTGGAGAGGATTCAGAGAAGATTCACTAGAATGATTCTGGGAATGAGAGGGTTAATATATGAGGAACATTTGACCGCTCTTGGACTGTACTCCTTGGAGTTTAGAAGAATGAGGGGGGACCTCATAGAAACATTTCGAATGTTGAAAGGCATGGACAGAGTGGATGTGGCAAAGTTGTTCCCATAGTGGGGGAGTCTAGTACGAGAGGGCATGACTTAAGGATTGAAGGGTACCCATTCAGTACAGAGATGCGAAGAAAATTTTTTTAGCCAGAGGGTGGTGAATCTGTGGAATTTATTGCCACGGGTGGCAGTGGAGGCCAAGTCATTGGGTGTATTTAAGGCAGAGATTGATAGGTATCTGAGTAGTCAGGACATCAAAGGTTATGGTGAGAAGGCAGGGGAATGGGACTAAAGGGGAGATTGGATCAGCTCATGATGAAATGACGGAGCAGACTCGATGGGCTGAATGGCTGACTACTGCTCCTTTGTCTTATGGTCTTTTTCACCTTTCGATCATACCAGACTTTCATTTTACTTTGGGCTGTTTTTAAATTTTACTGGGCCAGTTTGTAAACCTTCTGCAAATGCTCTTTAAGTTTTAAAATATAATCCAGCAAGTCCAATTGTACATCCTCATTAACCCACTGTTCTTTTAATAAAAATAGAGGCCACCTCACCTCATGTCCGAATACAATATCGAAGGAACTAAAACTGAGGGATCCCTGAACAATTTCCCTCGCTGCAAATAAGAGCAAAGGTATTCCTTCATCCCAGTCCTTTCATTCTCAAAACAATATGTTCTAATCATGTTCTTGAGAGTACGATGGAATCTCCCTAAAGCTCCTTGATTCTCTGGATGGTATGCAGACAATGTAATCTGTTTAGCTCCCAATTCATAAACAAGCTGCTGAAATGCTCCTGACATGAAATTACTTCCCTGGTCAGATTGAATCTCTTTAGGTAACCCAACTAAAGTGAAAAAATATATAAGAGCCTTTGTCAGTTTTAACTTTGATATTTCTGAGCAGTATTGCTTCTAGAAATCTGGAGGCTGTACCCATGTTAGTTCGCAAATACTGATGGCCAGTTTTAGTCTTTGGCAATGGGCCAACACAATCCACAATAACTTTAGGAAAAGGTTCACCAAATGCTGGAATAGGCTGCAGTGAAGCAACTGGGGGACCTTGATTAGGTTTACCCACAACCTGACACGTGTGACAGGTCTGGAAAAATGTCATAACATCTCTCCTCAAACCAGGCAAAAAGAATTTTTTCATAATCTTGTGTATAGTTTTATTCACACCAAGATGACCACCCAAGGTCACACTAAAAGTTAAAATCTCGTTTCTATAGACTTTAGGGTCTACAGGTTCCGGTCACGTCATTGTTGAGAATGGCAGCTTAAGTCACTAGCTCCTCCAGAAAAAGCATATTAAGCCCCGTTAACCCATCAAGTATGATATTTTTCGAAAAATATTTGAACTGAAAAGAGGGGCAAGAATGGGGAAAAGGATCGGAAATTTAAAAAGTGACACTGCGGAGCCTGCGGCCGAGAGGAGTGCAGTGTGCAGCTCTCCTACCCGACTGCGGGCTAACGAGGCGGGCACTGGGCCTCGTTCAGGCGAAGCGGCGAATATCTTCAAAATCCTGAAAGAAATAATGGAGATCCAGAAAGAAATAAAGCAGCAGGTCCGGGATATTAAGTCAGAGCTCGTCGGCGTCAATCAAAAAATAGTGGTGGCAGAGACTCGAATTGAGAAGGTGGAAGATCACGTTCAAAACGTGGAATGGATACTGAGTAAGACAATAAAAATATTAAATCACTAAGAAGGTAAACTGCTTGACCTGGAGGGAAGATCACGGCAGAAAAATATCAGAATCTACAATGTTCCTGAAGGAGCGGAGGGCTCGTCTATGACGGAGTTTGTCGGAAAGTTACTGCGGGACGCACTGGATCTTCCCTCGGGTATGGAGCTGGAAGTCGAGAGAGCCCACCGCGCGCTTGTCCCAAAACCTACCCAGGATAGAAAGCCACGCTCAATTATAATTAAATTCCTTCGGTACAGCACCAAGGCAGAGATTCTACAAAGGGCCCGGGTTAAGAAGAGAATGTTTTTCAACGATAAATAAATATATTTCGACCAAGATTACACCCCCACCCCCCCGCGGTCCTCCAGAAACACAAAGAATACTCCGAAGTAAAGCGAGTACTAAAGTAAAAAAAAGGATTAGATTTCAAACTCCGTACCCTGCTAAACTTTGAGTGTTTTATGACAACGGGACGCGGTTGTACCAGACGGTGGAAGAGGCGACTACAGACATGAAGGCCAGAGGGTTGCCCGTCAGCGTGACCAAAACGAGGGAAAGCCTGGCTGAGGAATTATCCTGCTTCACTTCACTCAGGAATGATCCCGCTCCGCTTGGGAAAGTGTGAGAATCGAGAAGGCAGGAGATGGGAGGAGGCCGAGAGAAATATATCAGGAAGAGACCAGGAGTTTCCTAAAGACAGTCCTCACCCCCTTCAGAAGAGCCATAAGGTTTGACTAACTTTAAAAATGTTGAGAAGCTAAACGGAAGCAAAAGTACACGGTGATATACCTATCTCGAGAAATACTTATTATAATGTGGATTTTATATTACTTAGTTGTTATTCTTTATTTGCTCACTTATTACTTTTTCCCCACCAAAATGAGAATATATATATATGTATGTAATATATATGTGTGTGTGTGTGTGTGTATATTTATAGGAGGAGTACACGGAAATCTTTTCTGTGTAATGGATTTGTTCACTGACTTTTATGAATACTGCAATGGGGGCCCTCAACTCACAAGTAGGAGGGGTTATCCCCCACAGCTAGACGTTTCCTCTAGCTCAACGCAGGGTCATCTACTAGAGACCTCAGCCTTGGAATCACACATTCGTTGCCATTTTTGTTATTATTTGCGTTTCTTGGTTCTTATTTGTTCAGGGAGTAGATCGATTAAGTTTTATTCTAATTTCAGTGATACATTGACAGATAAATACAGATGGCTAAGGACAAGGTAAAATTCATTTCTTTTAATGTCAATGGGCTATTAAATCCAATCAAACGTAACAGAATTTTATCCAATTTAGAACAATTTGATTCATACTGGGAAAAATGGTTTAACTACATAATGCCTCATAGGCCTGATTTTATTCTCACAAATCAATGAATCTGTTGTAAAAAAAAAGATCACTCCCTACTTGTACATAGTTCTTTCCTTTTGCTTGTTTTTTCTTTCCACTCTTTTCTATAAGTGTATATCTCAGATAAATACTTTGTGGAGATTTGTGATATATATGTACAATGTCTGAAATACATCTTATGGAAATGTTTGTTTGATGATGAACTTCAATAAAAAAATAAATTACAAAAAAAAAGAAAGGGATGACATAGGATCGGAAGGTGTAGAGTCTCTATGGGTTGAGTTAAGAATTGACAAGGGTAAAAGGACCCTAATGGCAGTTGTATACAGGCTTCCAAACATTATGGAAGGAAGCTGGTGACTAATATCAAAAAAGATATTAAAACCTTTTTTATGTGTATAAAGGGTAAAAGAGAGTTGAGGGTAGATATAGGACCAAAAGAAAATGCGCTGGAGATACTGTAATGGAGACACTGTGATGGCAGAGGAACTGAATGCGTATTTTGCATCAGTCTTCACAGTGGAAGATATCTGCAGTATACCGGACATTCAAGAGTGTCAGGGAAGTGAAGTGAAAATTAAGACTGAGAAGCTGCTCAGGAAGCTTAATGGTCTGAGGGTGGATAAATCTCCTGGACCTGATGGAATTCACACTCAGGTTTTGAAAGTGTTACGTACCCCGTAACTGGGTGTCTTACCAGCAAAGACAGAAGTGTCCGTTGAAGTCTGGTGATACTATTTTCAACAATATTTATTAGCAAAAATATACAAAATAATATCAATGCGAATATACAGAGAATATACGTTAGCAATACTAAACCTAAAAGTGTGGGTATAATAATAATCAATAAGAAATAAGCTCTATCGTTGTCTAGGGGATAATGAATTGTCAGATGGAAATATAAAGTTCAGTTCAGTTCATGCAGGCTGTGGTAGTTGTTGGTCGCGGTGTTTCAATTGTTGGAGAGAGAGAGAGAGAGAGAACAGTAACAGCTATTGACTTGCCAACTTTCCTTTACGATTTTGATCCGTCGATACGTTGTTGTTGTGGCCATTCAGGTATGACCCTGCTGTCCTTTAGCCAGACCGTTCTTCTGTGGTGGACTCGTCACCCAGGCAAGGGTGGACACACACACAAGCCCCCACCGGTCTCGCTACAAAACACTGTGAGTTAAAATTTACCGACCCTTCGTTCGGTCTCCAATCTCCCACCCTGTCTCGTGGGGGTTCTGATGCTCACTAGCGTTTCTCCTGGTGCGTCTGAGGGGTGTTACCCCAGACCTCACTTTTATCCCCACTCACGGGGTCTCAGGTGAATCAGGTTGGGATGATGTAACCCATCAAACCCACCCCCTCTGGATGTCCCCTGAGGGCTTTCAATGAATAGAACAGTACCAAGTAAACAATCCTTCTCCAAAAGACAATAGCAGTAATCAATGGTTCCGCTCCTTTTTGTTAGTTGTGTCTCTCTCTCATTAATTTTCATGAGCTGTTATCAATAACAACTGCCCTGGCAGCTTTCCTTTGTCTCTCTTACTTCCTTGATAACAGCATCGAAATAGTAGCGATTGGCGATTCTCCAAAAGGCGGGGGGCATGGGCGACTCTGCACCCTTCTGCCCATCAGAGTTGTTCATCCTTCGTGACAAAAGAAGTAGCTGGAGAGATTGTGGAGGCATTAACAATGATCTTTTAAGAATCGATAGATTCTGGCATTGTACCAGATGACTGGAAAATTGCAAATGTTACTCTGCTATTTAAGAAGGGTGCAAGGCAGAAGAAAGGAAACTATCGATCTGTTAGCCTGACATCAGTGGTTGGGAAATTGTTGGAATCGATTGTTAGGGATGAGATTACGGAGTACCTGGAGGCACATGACAAGATAGGCCAAAGCCAGCATGGTTTCCTGAAAGGAAAATCCTACCTGACAAACCTACTGCAATTCTTTGAGGAAATTACAAGCAGGGTAGACAAAGGAGATGCAGTAGATGTGGTGTACTTGGATTTTCAGAAGGCCTTTGACAAGGTGCCGCACATGAGGCTGCTTAGCAAAATGAGAGCCCATGGAATTACAGGAAAATTACTAGCATGGGTGGAGCATTGGCTGATCAGCAGACAACAGAGAGTGGGAATAAAGGGATCCTATTCTGGCTGGCTGCTGGTTACCAGTTGAGCTCCACAGGGGTCAGTGTTGGAACCGCTGCTTTTTACGATTTATGTCAATGACTTTGACTATGGGATTAATGGATTTGTGGCTAAATTTGCCAATGATACAAAGATAGGTGGAAGAGTGAGTAGTGTTGAGGAAATGCAGAGCCTGCAGAAAGGCTTAAATAGTTTAGGGGAATGGGCAAAGAAGTGGCAAATGAAATACAATGTTGGAAAGTGTATGGTCATGCACTTTGGTGGAAGAAATAAATAGGCAGACTATTATTTAGATGGAGAAAGATTCAAAATGCAGAGATGCAAAGGGATTGGGAGTCCTTGTGCAAGATGCCCTAAAGGTTAACCTCCAGGTTGAGTCGGTGATGAAGAAGGCGAATGCAATGTTGGCATTTATTTCTAGAGGTATAGAATATAAGAGCAGGGATGTGATGTTGAGGCTCTATAAGGCACTCGTGAGACCACACGGAGTATTGTGTGCAATTTTGAACTCCTTATTTTAGAAAGGATATACTGACATTGGAGAAGGTTCAGAGAAGATTCACAAGAATGATTCCAGGAATGAAAAGGTTACCATATGAGGAACATCTGGCAGCTCTTGGGCTGTATTCCTTGGAGTTCAGGAGAATGGGGAGGATCTCATAGAAACATTCTAAATGTTAAAAACCTGAACAGATTAGATATGGAGAAGTTATTTTCCATGGTAGGGGATTCTAGGACAAGAGGGTACGACTTCAGAAATGCAGAGAAATTGTTGGCCTTTAGTCAGAGGGTGGTAAATCTGTGGAATTTGTTGCCACAAGTGGCTGTGGAGGCCAAGTCATTGGGTGTATTTAAGGCAGAGATAGATAGTTCCTTGATTAGCCAGGGCATCAAAGGGTATGGGGTGAAGGGAGGGGAGTGGGGATGACTTGAAGAATTGGATCTGCTCATGATTGAATGGCAGAGCAGACTCGATGGGCCAAATGGCCTACTTCCACTCCTGTATCTTATGGTCTTAAGAATCCTCTCCAATAATTTGCCCACCACGGATGTAAGACCCAATGGTCTAAATTCCTAGTATGATCCTTATTGAAGATCCATTTAATGTGAGTGGAGTGAAGGAAAGTAGAGGGTGAGAGGGAATATCAGAGGTAGGGTGCTGGGTGCCTGGAAAACACTGCTGGGGGTGGTGATAGAGACCAATGCCTTCGAGACATTTAAACGACTCTTAGACAGGTTGAAGTATACAAAATGGAGGTTTAGGGACTGTGTAGGAGATTGATCTCAGAGTAGATTAACGATGGGCACAACACAGTGTGAAGAGCCTATTTTGCACTGTACTGTGCTCTATTTCATTTGTTTACTTATACCTCGGTAACATTCCCTTCTGCTGCAATGAGTCCATACCAGTAAATTACCCACCTCACCCACTAAGCTGCTGCAATGGGTCCATGTCCATACCAGTAAATTACCCACCTCACCCACTACGCTGGTGCAATGGGTCCATGTCCATACCAGTAAATTACCCACCTCACCCACTAAGCTGCTGCAATGGGTCCATGTCCATACCAGTAAATTACCCACCTCACCCACTAAGCTGCTGCAATGGGTCCATGTCCATACCAGTAAATTACCCACCTCACCCACTAAGCTGCTGCAATGGGTCCATGTCCATACCAGTAAATTACCCACCTCACCCACTAAGCTGCTGCAATGGGTGCATGTCCATACCAGTAAATTACCCACCTCACCCACTAAGCTGCTGCAATGGGTCCATGTCCATACCAGTAAATTACCCACCTCACCCACTAAGCTGCTGCAATGGGTCCATGTCCATACCAGTAAATTACCCACCTCACCCACTAAGCTGCTGCAATGGGTCCATGTCCATACCAGTAAATTACCCACCTCACCCACTAAGCTGCTGCAATGGGTCCATGTCCATACCAGTAAATTACCCACCTCACCCACTAAGCTGCTGCAATGGGTCCATGTCCATACCAGTAAATTACCCACCTCACCCACTAAGCTGCTGCAATGGGTCCATGTCCATACCAGTAAATTACCCACCTCACCCACTAAGCTGCTGCAATGAGTCCATACCAGTAAATTACCCACCTCACCCACTAAGCTGCTGCAATGGGTCCATGTCCATACCAGTAAATTACCCACCTCACCCACTAAGCTGCTGCAATGGGTCCATGTCCATACCAGTAAATTACCCACCTCACCCACTAAGCTGCTGCAATGAGTCCATACCAGTAAATTACCCACCTCACCCACTAAGCTGCTGCAATGAGTCCATACCAGTAAATTACCCACCTCACCCACTAAGCTGCTAACCTGCACATCTTTGCAATATGAGAGGAAACCGAGAGAAAGCCACAAGCAGAACTCCGTACAGACAGTGGCGGGAACTGAACCCGGGTCGCGGGCGCTGTAACTGTATTATGCTGACTGCTATGTTACCATAGCACCCAATCTTAGGTAGGGTCGTAGATGATAGGAAAACAGAGGCTATGTGGGGCGGAAGGGTTAGATTGCTCTTGGAGTCGGTTAAAAGATCGGTACAACATCGTGGGCCGAAGAGCCTGTACTGTTGTACGTTTATTTTGAATTGAGACCACCCCTCACATAGATATTGCAGATTATACTGCTTCCATCGACATTGTTATCACTCTCGCTTTACAAACAGCAAACTCTCAGCTCTGATCCCAAACTCCGGACCCTCGACCAGGTGCCATTTGCCCTGACCCTCTCTCTCTCTCCGAGGGGTGGGAGCTTGGGGACGGAGAAGTGATTATGTGTTGGAAATGGTTCCCATGGAGGGTTTGTGTCTGTGCCAGGGATTGGCTGGTACATTGCTGAGGACTTTGCCCGGAGGAACGCCCGTGTGATCCTTGCCTGTCGCAGCGAGGAGAGAGGTCGGAGGGCCGAGCGGGCGATCCGACAGAAAACGGGTAACAGCAACGTCCACCTTCGCATCCTCGACACCAGCTGCATGAAGTCGGTGCGGCAGTTTGCCGAGCAGATACAGCGGGAGGAGAGGCGGCTCGATATCCTCGTCAACAATGCGGGCGCATCCGGTAACGAGATGAGGCTCAGTCAGAAGGGGTGTGGGGGAGTGAGGAGAAAGGGGAGGGTTGGGAGAGGAGCGAGGGTCGTGGGGTGGGAGGGTTGAAGAGTGTGCCGGAGAAGTGGGTGAAGGTGGGAGTGAGAGGGAGTCTCCAGGAGAAGGGGCTCAGCGTGGAGGAGGGGTCGTGGGGAGGGGTGAGGATGCAGGAGGGGTCGTGGGGAGGGGTGAGGATGCAGGAAGGGTCGCGGGGAGGGGTGAGGATGCAGGAAGGGTCGAGGGGAGGGGTGAGGATGCAAGAAGGGTCGTGGGGAGGCAGCAGTCTGCCATTGGTGCTGAGTCCTCATTAGTTTCTGTCACCCTCCTCACCCCATCCCCACTCAAGCTGTGTGTGCTACACCCCATTTTCCCTCACCCTCCATCAGACAAGCCTTCTTCCCCACTCTCCCTCTACTCCCTCCTCCTTCCTGATACCCACACCACATCTCACTCCTCTCCCTCCGCCTCTTCCTCCCTGACCCCAGCACACCTTCCCTGCTTGCTCCTGGAACAGCCTGTTGCCCTCCAGCCCTCTCACTGAGATGACTGGTTCCAGAATGTTCTGTCTCCCCCAGGCCTGCCGACTGCCATCACTCCCGAGGGCTTGGTGTTGACCTTCGCCACCAACTATCTGGGTCACTTCCTGCTGACCAACCTGCTGCTGGGTGAGTGACTCCCACCTGATGCCCCACCCCAGGGGAGGGGAGTTCAGAGTGAGAACGGGAGGTGTAACAGTGACCTGGGGATGGTCGGTGGGACAGGTGACACAATGCACACAGAATGCTGGAGGAGCTCGGCCGATTGGCAATGTCTGTAGTGGAGAATGGTCACACTTGTCTTGATAAAGGGTCCTGGCCCAAAACCTCGACAGGATGCTGCCTGACCTGCTGAGTTCCTGCAGCATTTTGTGTGTGCTTGCTCAGGATTAGTTATGAAATGCAGAGGAGGACGTATCCAACACAGAGCAGTGGAGACAACATAGCACTGAACAATCACATTAATAATTATCTGCAAATTAACTGGCCACGAGGGGCCACAAAACAAGAGGGAACAGATAATTAACATAACAAAGAGCTGAAGACAAGGAAATTGTTGAGGCTGGCTGGTTCAAATAAGTGAACAAGGGTTGTGGGTTTAAATAGGTTGCAGGTGACTCCTGTTACCAGTGTGGAAACAGGGAGACACCTGCCTGACAGGTTTTGCTGAATTTCTTGAGGGGTAGGTGGGTGGGGGCTGAGTGACAGGGATGGAGATGGTGAACTGATGGGCTGAGACCAGAAACTGGCTCTGTTACTGGTTGGTCCCCACTATTGACCCTAATCTCCACCCCCATGGGGAGTGTGAAGCCCATCTGACTGGGTTGGGGGGCAGATGCTGGGGCATGTGAGCAGTGGTGAAATGGCTGGGGGTTTGGGGAAAACACTGGCCTGACATTGCTGGCCATTCTGTTGCAAGCCTGCCTCCAACTTCTGGGTCTCTTTTCTAAGGAAAGATGTGCCGGTATTGGAGAGGATCCAGAAGGGGTTTATGAGAATGATTCTGGAATGAAAGGGCTAACACTGATGGTACTGTCAAGCACTCGCTGGAGTTTAGAAGACTGAGGCAGGATCTCATTAAAACTTATTGAATATTGAAAGGCCTAGATAGAATGGACATGGAGAGGATGCATCCAACAGTGGGAGAGTCTAAGACCAGAGGGCACAGCCTCAGAGTGGAGGGACATCTATTTAGAATGGAGAGGAGAAGGAATTTCTTTAGCCAGAGAATGGTGAGTCTGTGGAATTCATTGCCACAGACAGCTGCGGAGGCCAAGACTTTGAGGATATATAAAACGGAAGTTGATAGGGTCTTGATTAGTCAGGGTGTAGAAGGTGTTATGCCGTCGGCCCCCTCCTTTGTGAGAATCTCAAGAACCCTAGTCGAGGGGGGGTCAGCTGACCCAAAAGAGGAAGAGACGTGCTGAATGGACACAGGAAAATGGGAGAGAGAGAGAGAGACCACGTTCTCCCAAGAAGCAGAATAAAGGTGACCTTGACTATTGTCTCATGGAGACCACGTGAAAAGCCCTCGGGCAAAGTGGGCTGGTTGAGAAAGAGATCGCATTACCTGCAACTTGATTGACACCTGCGATCCCGTGAAGAAGTATAAAGGAGGGTCTGGGGGGGGGGGAACCCTCAGACACACCCAGGAGACACCAAGGAAGCACGTTACCGATTCCCGTGGGAGCGGGACGCCATTTTGAAGGAAGCCACGTGCGTTAGATTCCGAATTTGAATCTGTGGCCAGAGCCAACGAAAGACTGCTTTTAACTAACAACGGGGAAGTCTGCTCCCCTGATTCCAAGGATTTGCTCTGCCAAGACGACGGGCAAGTGTTTATCTTTTCTAAATCATCTCTCTCTCTCTACAACGTGAAAACCCCAGCGGTTCCCAAAAGGGAAAAGCCTGCAAACTTCTGAGTGACTCTTTATCTTTCAATTGGACTCAGTATTACCCCTAGACAACTGTAGAGCTTATTTCTGATTGATTATGGTTACACCGGTGTTTTAGATTGAGTTTTGACGACGTGTATGATCTGAATGTTTTGTATTAACCCTACGTTTGTGCCCTTGTTGAATAAAACGTTTGAAAATAGTAGCATCCGACTCAGCTGATCCATCTATCTTTGCTGGTAAGTTACCTGGTTACGGGGTTACGTAACAAAGGTTACAGAAAAAGGCAGGGGCATGGTACTGGGGTGGGAAAATAAATCAGCCATGATGGAACCCACTGTACTGAATGCCTAATTCTGCTCCTATGTCTGATGGACCAGGTCTGCTGAAGAGGACTCCAAGCAGCCGGATTGTAAACGTCTCCTCCATGAGCCACAGGAAAGGGGAGGTGAAGCTGGGGCAGCTGCGGGGTGAGGACCTGGGGCGGCCCCCCTTTAACCAGTTCTACAACAACAGCAAACTGATGAATATCCTCTTCACCCTGGAACTCTCCAAACAGCTGCGGCACACAGGTCAGGGGCAGGTTTTGTGTGGATCGAGGGAAAGGCTGGAATTTGGATTGGCGGGGGTGGGAGGGGAAGGTCACAAATCTCTGCTGAAATTCTGACATTTCACAGTGCAGTGTAACAGAGAACAGCACACATCACAATCATGTGTGGATTAATTGGCCGCCGGAAATTGCCGCCAGTGAATGAGGGGTGGGAGTGCAGAATCAACATTAATGGACAGCAGTTGGTTAATACAGACCAGATAGGCTGAAGGACCCTGTGAATCAACTTAAAATTCTAGCTGTTTGTGGAGGAACACAGCATGTCAGGCAAGTTCTGCAGAGACAGGGATGGTCGCTATCTTTGTCAGGTCATCTGTGTCCCTATTTAGAATTCTTACTCCTGAAGTTAAGCTGCTGAATTCTTAATGGCTGCAACACTAACCCCTGAAACATGGGTCCTATGAAATAAAACAGGCTCAGCTTGTGACATTTGGGGCATTAGTCTCTGTAACAATAGCATCAACCTCCTTCAACCTTTGATCCCACTTCCTGAAGATAAGACGATGTTTATTTTTCACGTATATTGAAACATACAGTGTAATGTGCACTTGCTGAGTGCTGGGACACGCTTCCAGCGACAACAGGACATATCAACTACTCACAAACCAGAACCCAATCTCTGCATCTTTATGGAATATGGAGCAAATTAATCATGAGGAGGAACCCCACCTGTTCACAGGGAGAACGTACAAACTCCTAACAGATAGCGGCTAGAAGTGAACCCAGATCGCAGATGCTGAAATAATATTACAAAAACACGAAAATACCATGCCTCCTCTTTCCTCATCATTACAAAAACACTGAAATACTGTGCCTCCTCTAACACTCTAACACCTCACTAATTCCAAAACACTGAAATACTGTGCCTCCTCTAACACTCTAACACCTCACTAATACCAAAACACTGAAATACTGTGCCTCCTCTAACACTCTAACACCTCACTAATACAAAAACACTGAAATACTGTGCCTCCTCTAACACTCTAACACCTCACCAATACAAAAACACTGAAATACTGTGCCTCCTCTAACACTCTAACACCTCACTAATACAAAAACACTGAAATACTGTGCCTCCTCTAACACTCTAACACCTCACCAATACAAAAACACTGAAATACTGTGCCTCCTCTAACACTCTAACACCTCACCAATACAAAAACACTGAAATACTGTGCCTCCTCTAACACTCTAACACCTCACTAATACAAAAACACTGAAATACTGTGCCTCCTCTAACACTCTAACACCTCACCAATACAAAAACACTGAAATACTGTGCCTCCTCTAACACTCTAACACCTCACCAATACAAAAACACTGAAATACTGTGCCTCCTCTAACACTCTAACACCTCACTAATACAAAAACACTGAAATACTGTGCCTCCTCTAACACTCTAACACCTCACCAATACAAAAACACTGAAATACTGTGCCTCCTCTAACACTCTAACACCTCACCAATACAAAAACACTGAAATACTGTGCCTCCTCTAACACTCTAACACCTCACCAATACAAAAACACTGAAATACTGTGCCTCCTCTAACACTCTAACACCTCACCAATACAAAAACACTGAAATACTGTGCCTCCTCTAACACTCTAACACCTCACCAATACAAAAACACTGAAATACTGTGCCTCCTCTAACACTCTAACACCTCACCAATACAAAAACACTGAAATACTGTGCCTCCTCTAACACTCTAACACCTCACCAATACAAAAACACTGAAATACTGTGCCTCCTCTAACACTCTAACACCTCACCAATACAAAAACACTGAAATACTGTGCCTCCTCTAACACTCTAACACCTCACCAATACAAAAACACTGAAATACTGTGCCTCCTCTAACACTCTAACACCTCACCAATACAAAAACACTGAAATACTGTGCCTCCTCTAACACTCTAACACCTCACCAATACAAAAACACTGAAATACTGTGCCTCCTCTAACACTCTAACACCTCACCAATACAAAAACACTGAAATACTGTGCCTCCTCTAACACTCTAACACCTCACCAATACAAAAACACTGAAATACTGTGCCTCCTCTAACACTCTAACACCTCACCAATACAAAAACACTGAAATACTGTGCCTCCTCTAACACTCTAACACCTCACCAATACAAAAACACTGAAATACTGTGCCTCCTCTAACACTCTAACACCTCACCAATACAAAAACACTGAAATACTGTGCCTCCTCTAACACTCTAACACCTCACTAATACCAAAACACTGAAATACTGTGCCTCCTCTAACACTCTAACACCTCACCAATACAAAAACACTGAAATACTGTGCCTCCTCTAACACTCTAACACCTCACCAATACAAAAACACTGAAATACTGTGCCTCCTCTAACACTCTAACACCTCACTAATACAAAAACACTGAAATACTGTGCCTCCTCTAACACTCTAACACCTCACTAATACCAAAACACTGAAATACTGTGCCTCCTCTAACACTCTAACACCTCACCAATACAAAAACACTGAAATACTGTGCCTCCTCTAACACTCTAACACCTCACCAATACAAAAACACTGAAATACTGTGCCTCCTCTAACACTCTAACACCTCACCAATACAAAAACACTGAAATACTGTGCCTCCTCTAACACTCTAACACCTCACCAATACAAAAACACTGAAATACTGTGCCTCCTCTAACACTCTAACACCTCACTAATACAAAAACACTGAAATACTGTGCCTCCTCTAACACTCTAACACCTCACTAATACCAAAACACTGAAATACTGTGCCTCCTCTAACACTCTAACACCTCACCAATACAAAAACACTGAAATACTGTGCCTCCTCTAACACTCTAACACCTCACCAATACAAAAACACTGAAATACTGTGCCTCCTCTAACACTCTAACACCTCACCAATACAAAAACACTGAAATACTGTGCCTCCTCTAACACTCTAACACCTCACCAATACAAAAACACTGAAATACTGTGCCTCCTCTAACACTCTAACACCTCACTAATACCAAAACACTGAAATACTGTGCCTCCTCTAACACTCTAACACCTCACCAATACAAAAACACTGAAATACTGTGCCTCCTCTAACACTCTAACACCTCACCAATACAAAAACACTGAAATACTGTGCCTCCTCTAACACTCTAACACCTCACTAATACAAAAACACTGAAATACTGTGCCTCCTCTAACACTCTAACACCTCACCAATACAAAAACACTGAAATACTGTGCCTCCTCTAACACTCTAACACCTCACTAATACAAAAACACTGAAATACTGTGCCTCCTCTAACACTCTAACACCTCACCAATACAAAAACACTGAAATACTGTGCCTCCTCTAACACTCTAACACCTCACCATTACAAAAACACTGAAATACTGTGCCTCCTCTAACACTCTAACACCTCACCAATACAAAAACACTGAAATACTGTGCCTCCTCTAACACTCTAACACCTCACCAATACAAAAACACTGAAATACTGTGCCTCCTCTAACACTCTAACACCTCACCAATACCAAAACACTGAAATACTGTGCCTCCTCTAACACTCTAACACCTCACCAATACAAAAACACTGAAATACTGTGCCTCCTCTAACACTCTAACACCTCACCAATACAAAAACACTGAAATACTGTGCCTCCTCTAACACTCTAACACCTCACCAATACAAAAACACTGAAATACTGTGCCTCCTCTAACACTCTAACACCTCACCAATACAAAAACACTGAAATACTGTGCCTCCTCTAACACTCTAACACCTCACCAATACAAAAACACTGAAATACTGTGCCTCCTCTAACACTCTAACACCTCACTAATACCAAAACACTGAAATACTGTGCCTCCTCTAACACTCTAACACCTCACCAATACAAAAACACTGAAATACTGTGCCTCCTCTAACACTCTAACACCTCACCAATACAAAAACACTGAAATACTGTGCCTCCTCTAACACTCTAACACCTCACCAATACAAAAACACTGAAATACTGTGCCTCCTCTAACACTCTAACACCTCACCAATACAAAAACACTGAAATACTGTGCCTCCTCTAACACTCTAACACCTCACCAATACAAAAACACTGAAATACTGTGCCTCCTCTAACACTCTAACACCTCACCAATACAAAAACACTGAAATACTGTGCCTCCTCTAACACTCTAACACCTCACCAATACAAAAACACTGAAATACTGTGCCTCCTCTAACACTCTAACACCTCACCAATACAAAAACACTGAAATACTGTGCCTCCTCTAACACTCTAACACCTCACCAATACAAAAACACTGAAATACTGTGCCTCCTCTAACACTCTAACACCTCACCAATACAAAAACACTGAAATACTGTGCCTCCTCTAACACTCTAACACCTCACCAATACAAAAACACTGAAATACTGTGCCTCCTCTAACACTCTAACACCTCACCAATACAAAAACACTGAAATACTGTGCCTCCTCTAACACTCTAACACCTCACCAATACAAAAACACTGAAATACTGTGCCTCCTCTAACACTCTAACACCTCACCAATACAAAAACACTGAAATACTGTGCCTCCTCTAACACTCTAACACCTCACCAATACAAAAACACTGAAATACTGTGCCTCCTCTAACACTCTAACACCTCACCAATACAAAAACACTGAAATACTGTGCCTCCTCTAACACTCTAACACCTCACCAATACAAAAACACTGAAATACTGTGCCTCCTCTAACACTCTAACACCTCACCAATACAAAAACACTGAAATACTGTGCCTCCTCTAACACTCTAACACCTCACCAATACAAAAACACTGAAATACTGTGCCTCCTCTAACACTCTAACACCTCACCAATACAAAAACACTGAAATACTGTGCCTCCTCTAACACTCTAACACCTCACCAATACAAAAACACTGAAATACTGTGCCTCCTCTAACACTCTAACACCTCACCAATACAAAAACACTGAAATACTGTGCCTCCTCTAACACTCTAACACCTCACCAATACAAAAACACTGAAATACTGTGCCTCCTCTAACACTCTAACACCTCACTAATACCAAAACACTGAAATACTGTGCCTCCTCTAACACTCTAACACCTCACCAATACAAAAACACTGAAATACTGTGCCTCCTCTAACACTCTAACACCTCACCAATACAAAAACACTGAAATACTGTGCCTCCTCTAACACTCTAACACCTCACCAATACAAAAACACTGAAATACTGTGCCTCCTCTAACACTCTAACACCTCACCAATACAAAAACACTGAAATACTGTGCCTCCTCTAACACTCTAACACCTCACCAATACAAAAACACTGAAATACTGTGCCTCCTCTAACACTCTAACACCTCACTAATACCAAAACACTGAAATACTGTGCCTCCTCTAACACTCTAACACCTCACTAATACAAAAACACTGAAATACTGTGCCTCCTCTAACACTCTAACACCTCACCAATACAAAAACACTGAAATACTGTGCCTCCTCTAACACTCTAACACCTCACCAATACAAAAACACTGAAATACTGTGCCTCCTCTAACACTCTAACACCTCACCAATACAAAAACACTGAAATACTGTGCCTCCTCTAACACTCTAACACCTCACCAATACAAAAACACTGAAATACTGTGCCTCCTCTAACACTCTAACACCTCACCAATACAAAAACACTGAAATACTGTGCCTCCTCTAACACTCTAACACCTCACTAATACAAAAACACTGAAATACTGTGCCTCCTCTAACACTCTAACACCTCACCAATACAAAAACACTGAAATACTGTGCCTCCTCTAACACTCTAACACCTCACCAATACAAAAACACTGAAATACTGTGCCTCCTCTAACACTCTAACACCTCACCAATACAAAAACACTGAAATACTGTGCCTCCTCTAACACTCTAACACCTCACCAATACAAAAACACTGAAATACTGTGCCTCCTCTAACACTCTAACACCTCACCAATACAAAAACACTGAAATACTGTGCCTCCTCTAACACTCTAACACCTCACCAATACAAAAACACTGAAATACTGTGCCTCCTCTAACACTCTAACACCTCACCAATACAAAAACACTGAAATACTGTGCCTCCTCTAACACTCTAACACCTCACCAATACAAAAACACTGAAATACTGTGCCTCCTCTAACACTCTAACACCTCACTAATACAAAAACACTGAAATACTGTGCCTCCTCTAACACTCTAACACCTCACCAATACAAAAACACTGAAATACTGTGCCTCCTCTAACACTCTAACACCTCACCAATACAAAAACACTGAAATACTGTGCCTCCTCTAACACTCTAACACCTCACCAATACAAAAACACTGAAATACTGTGCCTCCTCTAACACTCTAACACCTCACCAATACAAAAACACTGAAATACTGTGCCTCCTCTAACACTCTAACACCTCACTAATACCAAAACACTGAAATACGTTGCTTCCAGGGGTGTATCTACGGAAAATAGCGCCTATTGCAAGCACTGAAATTGCGAGCCTGTCAAAATATCTGACACCCATCTCTTAGATAACTTTACCATAATATCAGCTCAAAAATACAAGTCAAGCTCATTAATCTTTTAATTAACAAATTATGGCACGACATGAAAATTATAACTGCACCTTCCTTGCTTTCACTGATGCAAATTGGTCTATGATGTGATCAAAGTCAGTTTTTTCAGTTTCTTCTCTTTCTACACTCAGCAGAGCAAGATCACAGAGTCTGGCTTGACCCATGGAGGCTCTCAAACACAAAAGTATTAGTTTTAACTTGCTGAATGATCTCTCACAGCTGGCAATGGAAACTGCGCTGGTTAGACTTACCTGAATAGCAATGCGAAGATTGAGGAAGACACTCTCATCTCCATACTGAACAATAAATTCAAGAAGCTCTTCAGGTCTTGATATTTTCATGTTGACTCACCTTGATAGCAACATTCTGCAATCCAAAGTTTCTTCATATAGCTGCTGTCCATCAACATCAGAGCTGTACAATTCGCCCAAATTTTCGCACTTCTTCTTTAGGTCGTTACTGTCGGTGCAGTACCACAGTCCCTCGACATCAAGAAGGAACTCAAACTTGGCGTCAGTGTTGTGCAAACGAGCGAACCTTTCATCCATTTCTTTGTGAAGATGATCAAGTGTCCAGCCATCACAGCAGTGTTGTCATAGCATTGTGACTGACAATCTTGTAGCTCCATTTTGTCCTTCTGTAGCTGTTTCAAGATGTCTTCAACCAAGCTCTCAGCATCCTTCTGGCTTATCTGGATAAAACCAAGGAAGGATTCTCTAACGCGGACTGTTTTCCTCTCAAAAGCAACTTCCACATACCTCACTACTTATGATATCTGCTCACAGTGTGCCTGATCAGGAGTCAAGTCAAACATGAGACCATAGTACTTGGCTTTATGAATGCTTCTCAGTAAACTCTGGCGAACAGTGGATGCCACCATGTGGATGAATTCATTCTGGACACCCGGTGAAAGATAAGACGTGGATCCAGGATGATTTTCCAAATGAGTGAGGTGTTCTTTTATGACAGGGTCAAAGATGGCCAGTAGTTTCAGTAAGCCAAGGAAATTTCCCACATTGGAGTCATTGTCTAGCTGAAGCGACTCCCTGTGACCTCGCAAAGCCAGGTTCTGAGTCACCAGGAATTTTATGCAGTGAAGGATTCTCGTCAATATATCACACCACTTCTGCTTTTCCTTTTCAATCTGTGACTGAAATACCGCGTCAATAACTCCTCTGTTTCCGGCTAAATTTCTTTCCGTTTCTTTCCACTGTGTGAAGCATTCCCAATGATTCTTGGCATTTTCATGAACTCTAATCCTTTCAGGTGCTTTCCACTGGTTGAATCCACTTTCCTGCTCCAATGAGGATTGATGGTCTGACCGGGAATAGAGAAGACAACAGATACAAAATGCAGACTTTTTAGAAGGGGAATAGACCAACCATGAGCGAGTCACTTCCTCACTATGACCATTTCCCAATTTCCTCTTGAACCAGGTTTTGTTCATTGAGTGGTTATTTGTTGGTAAGAAAGGCCCCTCACTGTTCTGGAAATACTTCGAACCCAGCTTTATTATTTCTGTTCTCAATGCATCAGGCAGAATTGCTTTTCCAGTATCCTTGTCGAACTTCAGAAGACCAATGTCATGCTGTTCAATCACTTCTGGTATGACAGTTCGAGGCTCTTTGACACCATCCAGTTCACTAGGTTCAGTGTCGTCAGGTTCAATCTCGTCAGGTAAAATCTCGTCAATAAACTCAACATCATCACCACCACCATCATCTTCCCCTCCTGTCATGTCCACGTTCTCTGTGGCAGCCTCACTCTGAATCTCGTCATACTCGGATTTATCTGACTTGGCTTTCTCCTCGACTTGTGATGCATTTGTACTCGATCCACCTTCAGATTCTAACAAACTTGTAGCAGCTGCAGGCAACTCCATGGAACGTGTCGAACTACTTGTTCCGGGCTTTTCAAAGAAGGACATGAAGAACTTGCTTGAGTTCTTGGCTTCCTACACCTCCAACTTTCATCTCTTCTGTCCTTCAGTCCCACTTTCCTTCTTCATTAAGAAACGTTTCATGGTCTTCTTACACAATGCTCTGAAATAAGGCCATCCTAGTGCTTCTCACCCATGATAATCAAAGACAGATCATACAACTGAAGAAAATTCTTTTTTCACTATCCGAGGATGGCTTGTCTGACTAATAGAAACTGCTCAGTGGCTCCCCCCTTCAAGTGGCGCCCAGGGCACGTGCCATACCTGCCATACCTTAGATACGCCACTGGGTGCCTCCTCTAACTCCTCACCTTTTCTCAAACCAGACATCATTTTAAGGTGATTGAAGGAAAAGTATTGGGGGTTAAGGGGAAAAGGTTAAGGGAGACACAGGGAAGCTTCACTGAGAGGACCATGAGCGTGTGGAGCCAGCTGCCAGCATGTGGTGCATGTGAGCTTGATTTCAATGTTTAAGTGAAGTCTGGATAGCTACATGGATGGTAAGGATTTCGAAGGCTATGGTGCCAGAGCAGGACATTGGGAGTTAGCAGTTTAAATGGTTTGAAATGAACTGGATGTGCCAAACTTTTAACCAAATCTAAGGTCAATCTAACCCTTCCGTCCCACTTCACCCTCCATTTTCTATCACTCATGTGCCTATCTGAGAGTCTTTTGAATGCCCTACTCTATCTGCCTTTACCACCATTCCTGGCAGGTCATTCTATACAGGAATATATATATTCCTGATGAAGGGTCTCAGCCCGAAACATCGACAGTGCTTCTCCCTATAGATGCTGCCTGGCCTGCTGTGTTCCACCAGATTTTGTGTGTGTCATTCTATGCAGCCCCTGTCTATGTAAAGAACCTACCTTTGATATTCCCCCACCCCCATACTTCTCCTGCAAAGACCTTAAAATGATGCCTGGTTGTGTTAGTCAGTTCCACCCGGGGAAAAAGTCTCTGGATGTCCACTTGACCTTTGCCTCTTATCATATTGTACACCTCTGCCAAGTCACAGTGCTGGTTCTGTGCCAGGTGACTCGGATGGTGATCGGAGCAAAGCTTTGGAAATATCTGAATGACTCAGGCGTTGGTTGTCTGATCGACTGAGAGCCTGGCAGAGAGAGTTTTGGAACAATCCTGTGTTTGATTTTGAATCAAGGTGTGACTGTGAATGCGGTCAATCCTGGGGTGGTGATGACAGAGATCATGAGAAACCACAGTCTGCACTTCAGAGTCATCTACGAACTGATTGGATTCTTCTTCTTCAAGGTGAGAGTTGTCTTATAGAAATGTTTAAAAATATGAGAGACACAGGAAAAGGGAATGTTATCAGTCTTTTCCACAGGTTGGAGGAGTCCAGTACTAAAGGGCATAGGTTAAAGGTGAGAGGAGACTGATTTAAAAGGAACCCAAGGGGCAACTTTTCTTTGCAAAGATTGGCATGTATATAGAACAAGCTGCCAGAGGAGGTGGTTGAGGCCGGTTTGTTCATGATTTGCTGTGCCGTATGATATGAGCGATCATGGTGACCAAGATTGTTCTTGGTAAATTTTTCTACAGAAGAGGTTTGCCACTGCTTCTGGCAGTGTCTTTACAAAACAGATGGCCCCAGCCATTATCAATACGCTTCAGAGATTGACAGGCATCAGTGGTCGCATAACCAGGACTTGTGATATGCACCAGCTGCACCAATGGCTTTACATGACCCTGATCAGGGGCTAAGAAGGTGCTACACCTTGCCCAGGGGTGACCTGCAGGCAGCAGAGGGAAGGAGAGCCTCACATCTCCTTTGGTAGAGACGTATCTCCACCCCACCACCCAGGTGGAGAGACAGGTACAATAATAAACACTTAGATAGGTACATAGAGGGGAGTCTTAGAGAGCTGTGGGCTGAAATTGAGAGAAATCAGGACTAGCTGGGTGGTCACTGTGATCTACATGGACTAGATGGGCCAAAGAGCCTGTTTCTGAGCTGTGTTGATCTATTTCTGTGCTGCTTGAGTGTCTCCTCCTACAACCCCTGCATCCCCAACTCCCTAACCCTCTCCTCCCTGTCCTCTCCCAATCCCTGCCTTCTATGCCTAGCCCCCCACCCGGTCTAATAAGCCATTGGTCAGATCACATTTGGAGTATAGTGAGCAGTTTTGGGTCCCTTATCTAAGAAAAGATGTGCTGGCATTGGAGAGGATCCAGAGGAGGTTCATAAGAATGATTCCAGGAATAGAACAGAGATGAGAGTGAATTTCTTCAGGCAGCGGGTGGTGAATCTGTGGAATTCATTACCACAGGCGGCTGTGGAAGCAATGTCATTGGGTGTATCTATAGCGGAGGTTGACAGGTTCTTGATTACTCAGGGCATCAAAGATTACAGGGAGAAGACAGGAGAATGGGATTGAGAGGGATAATAAATCAGCCATGGTGGAATGGTGGAGCAGACTCAATGGGCTGAATGGCCTCATTCTGATCTGAAAGGGTAGTGTTGGATGCAGTGGGTCATGGATACCCACTAACTGTGTCTGTGTGTTGCAGTCTGCAGAGGAGGGCGCCGTCAACTCCATCTATTGCGCCCTATCCAAGGAGATGGAGGATGTCAGTGGCAAGTACATCGACAGCGACTGCTCCCTCTGCCTCCCTAGTCCCACCGCACAGGATGCAGCCTTGGCCAGGAAACTCTGGGAAGCCAGCGCCACACTGACCCGCCTCAATGAGGGCGGTATGGGACAGACACATTAACAGGAGACCATGCAGTGCTTAGAGCTACACAACAAGGAGGGCAATATGTCTTCCAACACCCCACCCCACCTTTCTCATGGTCCCCAATCCACCCCATCCTGTCTGTCCTCATCCCCCCTTACCCTTTCCAACCCTCCCTCATTCTGTGCATCTGTGAAAATAAAGATTAGCTTTATTTGTCATGTGTACGTCAAAACTCAAGAGTGAAATACCTCATTTCTGTCCATTACCAACACAGTCCGAGGGTGTGCTGGGGCAGCCCACGAGTGTCGCCACACCCACGACTCACTAAACCTAACCGTACGTCTTCAAATTTCAAAGTAAAAATGATCAGAGTGTATATATGTCACCACATACAACCCTGAGATTGTTCCTCCTGTGCAGGCCTGCTCAGCAAACCGATAGAATAGTAACTGTAAAGAGGATCAATGAAAGAGCAAGAGCACAGAAAACAACAAACTGTGCAAATGCAAATATAAATAAATAGCAATAAACAACGAGTGTATGAAATAACAAGACAGAGTTCTTATAGTGAGATCGTTGGTTGCAGGAACCTCTCAATAGATGAGTGTAGTCATCCTCTTTAGTTCAAGAGTCTGTTGTTTGAGTGGCAATAACTGTTCTGAACCTGGTGGTGTGAGTCGTGAGGCTCCTATACCTTCTACCTGATGGCAGCAGTGGGCAAAGAGCACGGCCTGGGTGGTGAGGATCTCTAATGATGAAGCTGTTTTACTACAGCTGTATTTCATGTAGATGTAAGTGCTTCTGGGTGAGTCATTTAGACAGGTTACCACACTCTTGGGCACTGGTACGATTGAAGCCTGTTTGTACCACACACTGCCGGAGCAGGAGGCTGAAGATATCCAGGAAATCAGCAGCCAGTTGGTCAGCACAGGTCTTCAGTACTCGGCCAGGAACTCCGCCCAGACCGGATGCTTTCCTCGATTTCATTCTCTTGAAAGCAGCCCGCACATCATCTTCAGATACTGAGACCAAAGGATCATGGGGAGACATGGGGGTGCGCAATAGTTCCTTCCTGTTCTGGTGGTCAAAGGAAGTACAGAAAGCATTGAGCTCATGTGGAAGTGAAGCTCTGCTGTTCCCTATGTCACTAGACTTAACTTTGTGGGAGGTTATGGCATTCAAACCCTGCCACAGCTGTCAAGCATCCCTCATTGATTCCAGTCTAGTCTGAAATCTCCTGAAAAAGTGGTGGATGTGGAGTCAATTTCAGTGTTCAGAGAAGTTTAGATGGGACCGGTAAGGAGATCTACAGTGAATAGCTGGGTTGATAGGACGAGACTCAATGCAGTCTCAAGGGGCTGAAGGGCCTGTTTTTATAGGATGACTCTATGGCCATACAACCTGACTTCTTCATTGGCAGACCACAGTCAGTGAGGATCAGTACCATCTCCTCGCTGGCCTTCAGCATAGGAGCACCTCAAGGCTCTGTGCTGATCCCCCCTTCTCTACCCTCCACACACAGGATTGTGACTAAGGACAGTTCCAATGCCATCTTCAAATTCACCAACCTCATCACTTCTGGTAAGGTCCCACCTTCCCTGGAAGAGAGCTCAATCATCCAAACATCTTTTACCCTCCTGCTACTCCTCAGCTGCGTGTTAAACTATATAATCTTCCTAGTTCTGGTCTCACTACCACGTGGCACAGGTAGCAATCCTGAGATCACAACCCTGGAGATCCTGCCATTTAATTTAGTACCAACTACAGGGAGTTGGTAGCAAAACAGACTATAGGGAGTTATGAAAGAAGTTGAGAAGCAGGACCTCAAAGGATTACTGCCTGTGCCACGTGGCAGTGAGTATGGGAATAGAATGAGGTGGAGGATAAATGCATGGCTGAGGGGTTGGAGCAGGGGTCAGGGATTCAGATTTCTGGATCATTGTGTATGACCGGTACAAAAAGGACGGGTTGCACTTGAATCCAAGGGAGACTAATATCCTGGCGGGAAGGTTTGCTAAGGCTGTTGGGGAGAGATTAAAGTAGAATTGCTGGGGGGTGGGAACTGAACTGAAGTGACAGAGGAAAGGGAGGTTGGCTCACAAATAGAGAAAGCTTGGAGACAGTGCAAAAGGGAGGATAAGCAGGTGACAGAGAAAGGGCAAGCTCAGTCTGATGGTTTGAGATGTGTCTATTTTAATATGAGGAGTATTATGAATAAAGTGGATGAGCTTAGAGTGTGGATCAGCACTTGGAGATATGTTGTTGTGGCCATTAAAGAGACTTGGGTGGCTCAGGGGCAGGAATGGCTACTTCAAGAGCCAGGCTTTAGATGTTTCAGAAAGGACAGGGAGGGAGGCAAAAGAGGTGGGGGCATGGCACTGTTGATCAGAGATAGTGTCACGGCTGCAGAAAAGGTGGAAGTAATGGAGGGGTTGTCTATGGAGTCTCTGTGGGTGTGAGTTAGGAATAGGAAGGGGTCAATACCTTTCCTGGGTGTTTTTAACAGCCCACCCAATAGTAAAAGGGACATCAGAAAGCAGACAGGGAGACAGATTCTGGAAAGGAGTAATAATAACAGGCTTGTTATGGTGGGAGATTTTAATTTCCCAAATATTGATTGGCATCTCCCTAGAGTGAGGGGTTTAGTTGGGGTAGAGTTTGTTAGGTGTGTTCAGGAAGGTTTCTTGACACAATATGTAGATAAGCCTGCAAGAGGAGAGGCTGTACTTGATCTAGTATTAGGAAATGAACCTGGTCAGGTGTCAGATCTCTCAGTGGGAGAGCATTTTGGAGATAGTGATCATAATTCTGTCTCCTTTACAATAGCATTGGAGAGAGATAGGAACAGACAAGTTAGAAAGGAGTTTAATTGGAGTAAGGGGAAATATGATGCTATCAGGCAGGAACTTGAAAACATAGATTGGAAACAGATTTTCTCAGGGAAATGTACGGAAGAAATGTGACAAATGTTCAGGGGATATTTGCATGGGGTTCTGTGCAGGTATGTTCCAATGAGACATGGAAAGGATGGTAGGATACAAGATCCGTGGTGTACAAAGGCTGTTGTAAATCTAGTCAAGAAAAGAAGAGCTTATGAAAAGTTCAAAAAACTAGGTAATGATTGAATCTAGAAGATTATAAGGCTAGCAGGAAGGAGTTTAAGAATGAAATTAGGAGGGACAGAAGGGGCCATGACAAGGCATTGGTGGACAGGATTAAGGAAAACCCCAAGGCATTCTACAGTTATGTGAAGAGCAAGAGGATAAGCCATGAGAGAATAGGACCAATCAAGTGTGACAGTGGGAAGGTGTGATTGGAACTGGAGGAGATAGCAGAGGTACTTAATGAATACTTTACTTCAGTATTCAACATGGAAAAGGATCTTGGAGATTGTGGGGTTGACTTGCAGTGGACTGAAAAGCTTGAGAATGTAGATATTAAGGAAGAGGAAGTGCTGGAGTTTTTGAAAAGCATAAAGTTGGATAAGTCGCTGGGCCCGAATGAGATGTACCCCAGGCTACTGTGGGAGGCAAGGGAGGAGATTGCTGAGCTTCTGGCGATGATCTTTGCATCATCAATGAGACAGGAGAGATTCCAGAGGATTGGAGGGTTGTGGACGTTGTTCCCTTATTCAAGAAAGGGAGTAGGGATAGTCCAGGAAATTATAGACCAGTGAGTCTTACTTCAGTGGTTGGTAAGTTGATGGAGAAGATTCTGAGAGGCAGGATTTATGAATATTTGGAGAGGTATATGATTAGGAATAGTCAGCATGGCTTTGTCAAAGACAGGTCGTGCCTTATGAGCCTGATTTAATTTTTTGAGGATGTGACTAAACACATTGATGAAGGAAGAGCAGTAGATGTAGAGTATATGGATTTCAGCAAGGCATTTGACAAGGTACCCCATGCAAGGCTTATTGAGAAAGTAAGGAGGTATGGGATCCAAGGGGACATTGCTTTGTGGATCCAGAACTTGCTTGCACACAGAAGGCAAAGAGTGGTTGTAGACGGGTCATATTCTGCATGGAGGTTGGTGACCAGTGGTGTGCCTCAGAGATCTGTTTTGGAACCCTTACTCTTCATGATTTTTATAAATGACCTGGATGAGGAAGTGGAGGGATGGGTTAGTAAGTTTGCTGATGACACAAAGGTTGGGGTGTTGTGTATAGTTTGGCGGGCTGTCAGAGGTTACAACAGAACATTGATAGGATGCAAAACTGGACTGAGAAGTGGCAGATGGAGTTCAACCCAAATAAGTGTGAAGTGGTTCATTTTGGTAGGTCAAATATGATGGCAGAATATAATACTAATGGTAAGACTCATGGCAGTGTGGAGGATCAGAGGGATCTTGGGGTCTGAGTCCATAGAACACTCAAAGCTGCTGTGCAGGTTGACTCTGTGGTTAAGAAGGCATATGGTATATTGGCCTTCATCGATCGTGGGATTGAGTTTAGGAGCCAAGAGGTAATGTTGCAGCTATATAGGACCCTGGTCAGAGCCCACTTGGCGTACTGTTCTCAGTTCTGGTTTCCTCACAACTGAAAGGATGTGGAAGCCACGGTGTTACAAGAATCGCCCCTTGTAATGATGATCAGTAAGGAACAGAGGATCTGTATTTATCGATAAGTAACTTTTATTGTTTCAACTAAAGGCACATGGGTTCACAAACTGTCTCCGTGTGCACCCTACTAGAATTCTTGACCCTCCATGAACAGGCAATGAAGAGAAAAGGTATTACCCGGGAAATTATTAACTTGCAGGTTGAGTCAGTGGTGAGGAAGGCGAATGCATTCATTTCAAGAGGTCTAGAATACAAGAGCGAGGATGTGATGCTGAGGCTTATAAGGCACTGGTGAGGCCTCACCTTGAGTATTGTG
This sequence comes from Hemitrygon akajei, assembly GCF_048418815.1. Lineage (NCBI taxonomy): Eukaryota > Metazoa > Chordata > Chondrichthyes > Myliobatiformes > Dasyatidae > Hemitrygon > Hemitrygon akajei. Next base: position 3,431,102 of record NC_133127.1, on the reverse strand, counting down.
AACAGATTTGGACTTCTCATTGAAGAAAAATTGTGCTAGCATTGGAGAGGGCTCAGAGGAGGTTCACAAGGATGATTCCAGGAACAAAAGGTTTATCATATGAGGAACGTAATGATAGCTCTGGCATTGTACTTGCTGAAATTTAGAAGGATGGTTGGGGGTGCGGGGTGGAATCTCATTGAAACCTGTCAAATGTTGTAAGGCCTAAAATGATTAGATGTGGAAAGGAGATTTCCCTTGGTGGGGGAGTCTAGGACAAGAGGGCATGGCCTCAGGATAGAGGGGTGTCCATTTGAAACAGAGAAGCAGAGAAATTTCTTCAGCCGGAAGGTGGTGAATTTGGTACCACAGGCATCTGTGGAGGTCAGGTCATTGGGTGTATTTAAGGCAGAGCTTGATAGGTTCTTGATTGGCCATGGCATCAAAGGTTACAAGGAGAAGGCTGAAGAGTGGGGCTAAGGAGGGGAGAAAAGGATCAGCCATGATTGAATAGTGGAGCAGACTCGATGGGTCAAATGGCCTAGTTCTACTCTTATGTTTTATGGTAAAAGAGTAAACATTTGACGTTTCAGGTCTCGGCCCAAAATGCCAACTGTTCACTCTTTTCCAGCGATGCTTCCCCGCCTGCCGATTTCCTCCAACATTGTGTGCGTATGATATTTTCATCCAGGTAATTTACATACATGACAAACAGCAAAAGTCCCAGCACAGATTGCTGTTCAATACCTCTAATTACAGATCTCCAACTCAAGTAAGTCCCTTCAACCACCACCCTATGCACAAGACAGTTCTGAATCCAAACAGGCAATTTGCTGTGGAACCCATGCATCTTAATCTTCTAGATTAGCCTCCAAATGAAGGACTTTTTCTAACACCTTATGAAAATCCACGTAGACAACATCCACTGCCCCAGCCTCATCAATCTCTCTTGTCACCTTATCAAAAACTCAATCAAGTTGGTAAGGAACAACCTGCCATGCCCAAAGCCCTGCCAGCTCTCCTTAATTAGGCCATGGGTTTCCAAATGCTCATATATCCTATCCCTAAGAATTCTCTTCAGCAATTTCCCTACAACTGATGTGAGACTCAGTGGTCTATAATTCCCAGGATTTTCCTTGTACCCATCTAAGTAAGGGTACAGCAATAGCCATTTACTAGTCCTCCAAGGCCTCACTTGTGCCTAGAGAGGGCACGAAGATACTGGTCAAGGCCCCAGCAATCTTGTCAGCCGGTATATAAGGTGTTGTTCCTCCAACCTGAGTGTGGATTCATCTTAACAGTAGAGGAGGCCATGGATAGACATATCAGAATGGGAATGGGACGTTGAATTACAATGTGTGGCCACTGGGAGACCCTGCTTTCTCTGGCGGACCGAGCGTAGGTGTTCAGCGAAACGGTCTCCCAGTCTGCGTCGGATCTCACCAATATATAAAAGACCACACCGGGAGCACCGGACGCAGTATACCACACCAGCCAACTCACAGGTGAAGTGTCGCCTCACCTGGAAGGACTGTCTGGGGCCCTGAATGGTGGTGAGGGAGGAAGTGTAAGGGCAGGTGTAGCACTTGTTCCGCTTACAAGGATAAGTGCCAGGAGGGAGATCAGTGGGAAGGGATGGGGGCTTCCCCCCCTCCCCCTTTCCTCCAAGGCCTCCCATCCCATGATCCTTTCCCTTCTCCAGCTCTTTATCACTTTCACCAATCACCTTTCCAGCTCTTAGCTTCATCCCACCCCCTCCGGTCTTCTCCTATCATTTCGCATTTCACCCTCCCCCCACCCACTTTCAAATCTCTTACTATCTTTCCTTTCAGTTAGTCCTGACGAAGGGTCTCGGCCCGGAACGTCGACAGCGCTTCTCCTTATAGATGCTGCCTGGCCTGCTGTGTTCCACCAGCATTTTGTGTGTGTTGTTTGAATTTCCAGCATCTGTAGATTTCCTCGTGTTTGCTCAAACTTCTGCAGTTCTTTATTTAAAAATCCAGACACCGCCCCTTCCTCACTATTGTCCATCAAATTCCCATCACCAGCTTTCAACACATCACCAACTTTTAGAACACTGTCTAACACAAACGACTGAGAAACCCCACTTTCCACTGGCACCAAGGTTAACCCTTCATTCACTGAATTAAGTTCATCTGACGCAAAAAAACTGCATTCCTTTTCAACCAAGTCAGACACCTCAGACCTTAACTGAGTTTTAACACAAGATTCAACACCCTGGCAAATCACAGATGCTTCAACAACCTGAACACAGGCAAACGGGACAGCCACCTCTTCTAGGCTTTCAATACCAGTCCCAGTTTCAAATTCCAGGTTCCCCTGATCCTCCCAGCTACTCTCTGGGCAACTCCCATCCAGAGTAAATTCAACCTTGTGGGTTAAAACAGCCTCGTCTGCCAACCCAGCAGACTCCCTCAAGGTAGCGGCATCCTTTTCATCTTGGAATGCCCTCACATCATCAGGAACACACCTCTTAAATTCTTCAATTACAACCAGCTCTTTCAAGCTATAAAAATCATCAATGTCCAACACTGGACCTCCCAGGTGCCACAACTCCCTCTCAAACTGCCTCTGTCTTTCCCTTTCCTCATTGTCTTTCAGCCGCCAGCTTTTTTACTCGTAACTCAAACTCATACTGCTGCGTTCTTTTTCTCTCCTCAGCCTCGATCCTTAATCTTTCCATCTGAAGTTGAATCTCAACCCCATTGGGTTTACTTTAAGGAAACAACTCCAACTCCTCTACTTGAAACATCCCCATAGATGCTATGGCTCTCAGCATCTCTGACTTCCTTGTTGAAATCTTCACCTTCGAAAGATTCAACTTTCTTGCAATACTCAACATCTCCACCCTCCTGGCATCCTGTAATGCCTCCAAGGTTGACTCCCTCAAAAATTTATCAATCTCCATTTCTGCTGTTTTTCCACACAACCCAAATCAGATAAAGGAATTTACCCCAATCAATTCAGTCCCCAATTTATCGTTCAAAATCCCGGATGAGCCCCCAATTTGTCACTTACCCCGTGACCAGGTTACCGAACCAGCAGAAATGGAATACATGTTAGAGTCTGGTATTACTAATAGTGTTTATTAGTAAACTAAGCAATACAGTCCTATAAAATGCAAATATATGAAACAGGTTAGCAATGATATAGACATGGATATAGGTATATGTGTGGAAATAGGATCAAAACTAGGCTCTTCCAAACCTAGGGGTAAATGAATACAGTCTTACGATGCGACAAAAAGAGTTCAGTTCAGTTCAGGTCGATGTAGTTGTTTGAGTATCATTTGTGGGGGGGGGAAGAGAGGGAGAGGGAGATATGATGCCGTTGACTTCGATCTTCCCGTTGTCTTCCTGTTGTGGTCACCGACTATGACCATATCACGTATGACCATTCTTCAGTGGTGGACCTGTCACCCAGGCAAGGGTGGACACAGAAACAGTTCCCCACTGGTCGCATCTTCACACACTGTGAGCCACTGATCGATTCTCCAAAACCCCCACCTTCATGTGGGTGCACAAAGCTCATTCAGTGTCCTGTGGTGTGTCTGCCTGGATCTTAGCAGACCTGCTTTTTATCCCCACATGCTGGACACCGGCTGTCCATCAAACCGGCTCCGCCCTGCTGTCTCTGCAGGAATTTTAACAAGCAGGCAAAGTGTCCCTGGAGCTAAGGTAAACAATCAGCCGAGGATCCATAACATTAAATCATGTCTCTCTCTCTCTCTCATTACGCTGGATGCCTCCCCCTCTCTCATTAGCAGCACAGTTCATAGGGTCAACTCTGGACCCCATCTCAACCTCAGTTTGCTCATCACAGTTGACAGAGAGGTTCAACCAAGCCCTTAAACAAATGCTCAGAAAGTTCATAAATGATCCAGGATCTGATTAGGACCAAAGGTGACCCTATTTGCTTTTTGCTTATAGGGAAGTACCTCAGGCATCACCTTTTAAATTATTGAATGGACATGAGGTAAGAGGCCGACTTACTTTATTTAAAACCCACCGGGAAAAGAGTCACAGAATAGCTGAGCCACAGAATGTCGTAGCCAATGTTGTTCACATGAGAGAGGAACTGGAGAAAATGGCTGCATTGGCCCAGCAGAATGCGATGGAGGTCCACCACAACCGAAAATCCTGGTATGACCAAACTGCCTGGGAGCAGAGTCTTTCCCCTGCTAATGCTCCCTACACAAGAGAGCAAGCCTTTAGCTAAGTGGCAAGGGCCAAGTATAACATGGAAAGTGGGTCCAACTACGTATGAGATAGCAGCTCCTAGCAAGGCAAGCCCACAGAGAATTTTACATGTTAACTTACTGAAAGAATGGTTTCCCAGGTCTGACCAGAAAGGGGTTTTGTTGATCAGACGTGTGGAAGAAGAGGACGATAATAAGGAGCATTACCTTCTGGTACCTGCCCCTGCCTTGCCCGATCTCGTCCACCTCACGGCTGATCAGCAGACCCAGGTCAGTGCCCTCTGTGTCCCAGAAATTTTTAAAGAAATTCCTAGTCATACAAAAATAATTGAACATAACATTGTGCTTAAAAAAGAATGCTGCTGTGACAAGAAGGAGCTACAGAATCCCAGAGTGCCTCCTGGTGCCCCTTAAAAAGGAGATAGAATTGATGCTGTCCCTGGGCATCATTGATGTATCAAGAAGTGAGTGGTATCTTGGTTCCAAAGAAAGATGGTACTATAAGATTCTGTATAGGTTTTCATCATCTGAATACAATCTCTGAATTTGATTCCTATCCAGTTCCTCGCATTGATGAACTTATTGACCTGTTGGGCAAATCAAAATTTCTAACCACCACTGATTTCTGCAAGGGTTACTGGCAGGTGCCGTTGACTCTACAGTCCCGTGAGCTGACAACCTTCCGTACCCCATGGGGTCTGTATCAGTTCACTGTAATGCCTTTTGGACTGCATGGTGCCCCAGCTACGTTCCAAAGATTAATGGATCAGGTATTGTTGGGGTTTTCTGATTTCGCTGCAGCCTATTTGGACAATATTGTTGTTCACAGTGCTACCTGGGAGGAGCATAAAGATCACCTGAAGGCCGTCATCGGACGTCTCCAGGAAGCCGGGTTGATTGTCAACCCCTCAAAGTGTCAGCTTGCCAAGACTGAGACTGAATATCTTGGCTATATTATTGGCAACGGGGTTATCAAACCTCAGACCCACAAACCTCAAGCCATTCAGTCCTGTCCGCGTCCACAGACAAAGACCCGGCTGAAGTCATTCCTTGGAATGTCAGGTTGGTACAGACGATTTGTGCCGAACTATTCCTCTCGTGCTGCTGTTCTCACAGACGTGTCTCGGCGGATGAGCCCTGCAGTGGCGTGAGGAGGCGGAATGTGCTTTCAAGGACCTGACGGATGCGCTGAGTGAGAACCCAGTGTTGTGTAGTCCTGACTTTACTAAAGATTTTGTGTTGCAGATGCAGAACCTCAGAGCGAGTTTGGGAGCGGTGCTTTTGCAGGGAGAGCCCGGTGATCATCACCCAGTGGCTTATATCAGCAGGAAGTTGTTCCCGAGGGAGACTCATCATTCCACCGTGGAGAAAGAATGCTTGGCAGTGAAATGGGTTTTGGACTCCCTCAAGTATTATCTCCTAGGAAGGGAGTTCATCCTGGAAACTGACCACAAAGCCCTGAGGCGGATGGAAGGGATGAAGGATGCTAATAGCCGTATCGTCCGCTGGTATTTGGCGATGCAGCCGTATCGTTTCACCATCCAACACATTCCCGGGCGAGAGAACACCACTGCAGACTTTTTATCATGCTCTTAGGGCGTGATACCAGAAGGAGGGGAGTGTGTGGCGGCTGCAATTACCAGCTGCACCATCGACTGGGCATATTGAAGTGTCCTGTAGCCAACCGTCCTCCTGATAATCTGGCAAACGACTGAGCTGTTGCATTCCACCGGCCCAAGTAGCTGGGGCTGGATAACTGTGCCATTCTGCTACAGCCAGAGGGCTGTTCTCTGGAGCTGCTTCATTTATGCCATATCTTTTTAAGGAATGTTTTCTCTCCCCCGGCCAGCATCACTCAGTCGGGAGATGAGTGGTGTTACTTGGTTTGAGGAGTGTTGTTGCAACCCAGTTCTGTTCTGTTTAGCTGACTCTAGAAAAGTTCTGTTGAGTTTGTAGACATTTTGGGTAAATAAAACACCCATTTTTTTCACCTTTACCCACTCTCCCATTTTTATGCTCATCCTGGTCCTTCACGATATTGTTTTAAGAAACTCTCCTGGATACAATTAAGTTCTGCCCATCTAAACACTTGGCATTAAGAAGGTCCCAGTTTATATTGTTACGAAAACCCCGTAACCAGGTAACTTACCGGCAAAGATAGATGGATCAGCTGAGTCGGATGCTACTATTTTCAACCGTTTTATTCAACAAGGGCACAAACGTATGGTTAATACAAAACATTCAGATCATCAAAACTCAATCTAAAACACCGGTGTAATAATAATCATTCAAAACACAAGCTCGATCGTCGTCTAGGGGTAATGTAGATTTTATATCGTTCACTGGACATCTAAAAGTCTTTTAGATCACGGCAGTTTCACTTAGTTGCCGGCGGAAGTGTCGCGTTGGTGCACTTTTAGTTAGAAAGACAGAGAACATGAAGCATTTACCCGACAGGTTTTCCAACCTGTAGGAGGTAGTCGGAAGTCTCGTTGGGGGAATGGACTCTCATCTGTGGCTTCCCCTGTAGCTAGGCCGTCTTCCGTGGTGAAGTCGCCAATCCCAGGCAAGGGAAGGACGCACACGAACCCCACCACCGGCTGTAGCTATTAAAACGCTGTTGCAGGATTTCTAGCGTTTCTCCTTCGTGTGTTTCCTTGGTGCATCTGAGGGTCCTCCCCTCAGACCCGCCTTTATACTTCTTCACGGGATCGCAGGTGTCAATCAAGTTGCAGGTAATGCGATCTCTCTCTCAACCAGCCCACTTTGCCCGAGGGCTTTTCACGTGGTCTCCATGAGACAATAGTCAAAGTCACTTTTATTCTGCTTCTTGGGAGAACGTGGTCTTTCGCACGTCTCTCTCTCTTGGGTCAGTTGACCCCCCTTAACTAGAGTTCTTGCGATTTTCACAAAGGAGGGGGCCAACGGCATAACACCTCCCCCCATAATGGGTTTTTAACCAGCGGTTAAAAACAGGTTGACACAGGAATTTATTTTTTTTTTGAATCTACATACTACACAAGCTTTTCTCTTCACAGAGTACTACTGTTATACATTCAAGTCAGTATCTAAACAGGTAACAAGTACAGTGCCCCTTTTCTTTAATACCTTAACCTCATGTGCCCTACTAACGCCTGGTAGCATCAAACTTCAGCTCAATAACCACCTTATTTATTTGCTTTCTTCAGCAACATAACTAAGGAGGTGTGATCTTAGCTTACATACATCTACAAAGGTTCATGCAAAAGACAAATTTTTATGCTACTTTCAAACTTAACAGTCAAGCTTCCATGGGTGTTGTCTTTATTATTCACATACTTTGTCAAAATCCCTTAAAACCGGCTTCTGCTATTTTAAAAATCGCGTCCCCATTAACCCTTGCCTCTTTTCCGGTTAATTCCTCGTGGCGATCTTGGGCACCCTGGCGAAATAGGCTTTCGCCCGCTCCTTTCATAGGAGTTATTTTATCAGCGTGTTCCAAACTTAGACCACCCAATTCCTTAATTTTAGGCAATTTGTCGTTTTTCTCTTCAGGACCCGTCATGCTATTAGTTTCCAATTTAAGATCCGCAAGCGATCTCGCTTTGTTCAGACAGCCTTTCAAATTCTGCCTTTTCACACCACACTCTGGAATAACAATAGCGTGTGGGGCCCCTTTACCTTCCAACTCAACCTGTAATTGATTCACAGGCTTTGTGGTACCAAGCCATTGTCTCTGTAGCCTGGTTGCTGCTTTTGATATCAGTCCAGCCTTTAAATTTTCTTCATTCAATTTGGGAACTACACATCCCCCTTTCCCTTGAGTTCCGTGACTAGGTTCAGCACCATGTGTATCCCCATCTTGGACACACTCAAACGGGACATTGGCCTCTTCCAGGTTTTCAACACCCGTACCTTTTTCAAATTCTAACGTCCCCCCCCTCCTTCCAGTTACTCTCCAGGCAGCCCCCTGTTGGGGAAGGCGCAACCCTGCGAGCTGAAACAACCTCCTCGGCCATGTCAGCTGACTTCTCCACAGCAAGGATACCCTTCTCCTCTAAGACTGCCCTCATTTCACTCTCGGGACCATCGAGAACATCTTTAGAACTCTCAACTTCTCCAAACAATTCTGCCAAACCAGACAGATCAACCACGTCCAACTCTGGACGTTTTAACAGCTTTATCCGTTTCTCATCTTTATTTCCTACCTCTAGGACCTTTCTCTTCACTAAGGGGGGAGCTATCTCCTCGCCCTTACCCCCTTTTACTTTACTACCTTCCGTTTTACCACCCTCTGAACCCTCGTGGTGTAGGGTCGGTAAAAACGTCTGGGCCAATTTCAAACTGCGCGCGGTCCCAGTCGCCGCTCTCGACAGGCTGCGAGTGACCGCGCATGCGCGATAGCTCGGGGACTCCATGGGCGGGGCCTCAACTATCAGGGCGGTTCCCATCTTCATTACCCAACAGGAGGTCCACGCCCTCCCCCGGTAACTCCGGCAGGACTCCTAGCTCCACAGGTCCCGACACCAACTCGCAATCGAGAAAGACCCTATGCAAAGGCACGACCGTGATCTGGTTCCCGATTCCTCTCAGGGCAACCTCCCCCGTCCGAGGGCCGAAATTTAACACATTACGGCTAATTAACGATAGTTCCGCCCCCGTGTCTCTCCAAATTCGTACAGGGATGGGGGGGTCCCCTTCCCTCAAAGACACGGTTCCTTCGGAACTAAATGTCTCCCGCCCCTCCGGTACTCCATCTACCTGGGGCCCTCTTGTCAACTTCCTGATTACCACTGCACACCCGATAGGGGTCGCTGCTCTCTCCCTCTCTGGCTCCTTTCTCGGAGCAAAGCAGTTTGATGCGATATGACCCACCTTCCCACAATTAAAACAGGTTAAACCAGGAGATCTCCAGGTTTCCTGTCTGTTATCCTCACTTTTTGTGCTAGCTCCCGGCGGAGTTTCTCCCTTAGCCGGCGGACTTTCCCTACCATTCCGACGGTCTCTCGGGTAACTTTTTGGCGAGGAAAACTTTGTCTTGTGGGTTAGGGCATATTCATCTGCGAGCCTAGCCATCTCTGAGATGGACTGATTCGTCCTCTCATTTAAATACATTCGGATCTCTTCCGGAACGCAACCTTTAAATTCCTCAATCAAAACTAACTCCCTGAGACGCCCATAGTTCTCGGCCACCTTTTCAGCTGTGCACCAACGGTCCAAGAGCACACCCTTCTCATGGGCTAGCTCGGTATACGTTTGATTCCACCCTCTTTTTAAATTTCGGAACCTTTGTCTATACGCCTCAGGTACTAACTCGTAACCTCGGAGAATGGCCTCCTTTACTTGATCATAATTCCCGTCCCTTTCTGTGGGCAGCGCGGTATATACCCGCTGTGCTTTTCCTCGTAACACACTTTGTAACAACGCCACCCATTGCTCTCTGGGCCACTGCTGATTCCCTGCCACCTTTTCAAAAAGCAAGAAATAACTATCAACATCCGTCTCCTCGAACGGGGGGACCAACCTTAACGCCCGACTAATATCAAACCCCTCCTCTCTCTCGTCCCCTCGAGTTCTTCGCTCTTGCTTTCGCCTGTCCAGCTCCAATTCATGGCCCCTTTGTTTCTCTTTCTCTTCTGCTTCTAGCTGCTTTAGTTTGAACACATGCTCTCTTTCCACAGCCCTTTCCTTTGCGGCTCTCTCGGCTTCTTTTTCCCTCTCAGCTCTCTCGGCTTCTTTTTCCCTCTCAGCTCTCTCTCTCTCTGCAGCCTTCTCAGCTGCTTCTACTTCTAGCTGCTTTATTTTAAACTCATGTTCCAGCCTTGCTTTCTCCAACTCTGCCTGATTTGTCCCACTCGCTAATCTCCTTTCGGGAATATTTTCCAAATCCTCAGCTGCAAACACCTTCTTCCCAACGTAATGCTGTTGTATGACCCTTCGCACTTCCTGCTTTTTCATTGTTGGCTTCACCGCTGTGAGGTCTAATGCCTGCGCCAAATTTACCAAGTCTGATTTTGTAGCCTTCCATAGCGCCTCTACCGTCGGGTTTCTCCTAAATTCCTCCACATCCATCTTTGCTGGTTTCCCGTCTGGCTACCTGCGTAACCAGATTTAAGTTTGGACTTACAGCCCGATTCACTGACCCTCCCGTTTGGTTTCAAATCCCGGACGAGCCCCCACTTGTTACGAAAACCCCGTAACCAGGTAACTTACCAGCAAAGATAGATGGATCAGCTGAGTCGGATGCTACTATTTTCAACCGTTTTATTCAACAAGGGCACAAACGTATGGTTAATACAAAACATTCAGATCATCAAAACTCAATCTAAAACACCGGTGTAATAATAATCATTCAAAACACAAGCTCGATCGTCGTCTAGGGGTAATGTAGATTTTATATCGTTCACTGGATATCTAAAAGTCTTTTAGATCACGGCAGTTTCACTTAGTTGCCGGCGGAAGTGTCGTGTTGGTGCACTTTTAGTTAGAAAGACAGAGAACATGAAGCATTTACCCGACAGGTTTTCCAACCTGTAGGAGGTAGTCGGAAGTCTCGTTGGGGGAATGGACTCTCATCTGTGGCTTCCCCTGTAGCTAGGCCGTCTTCCGTGGTGAAGTCGCCAATCCCAGGCAAGGGAAGGACACACACGAACCCCACCACCGGCTGTAGCTATTAAAACGCTGTCGCAGGATTTCTAGCGTTTCTCCTTCGTGTGTTTCCTTGGTGCATCTGAGGGTCCTCCCCTCAGACCCGCCTTTATACTTCTTCACGGGATCGCAGGTGTCAATCAAGTTGCAGGTAATGCGATCTCTCTCTCAACCAGCCCACTTTGCCCGAGGGCTTTTCAGGTGGTCTCCATGAGACAATAGTCAAAGTCACTTTTATTCTGCTTCTTGGGAGAACGTGGTCTTTCGCACGTCTCTCTCTCTTGGGTCAGTTGACCCCCCTTAACTAGAGTTCTTGCGATTTTCACAAAGGAGGGGGCCAACGGCATAACAATATCAGGGAAGTTGAAATTCCCCTATGACAACAACCTTATGGTTTTTTTGTTTACACATTTCCTTAATCTGATTACATAGTTGTTCCTCAACTATGGATATTAGGGAATCTGTTGTACAATCCCAGTGCGATTGCACCCCTCCCATTCCTGAGTTCCCCCCAAGTGTCTGAACCCTCCACTATGTCTCCCTGCGTGCATTGTCCTGATTAGTAGTGCAACTCCCCCCATGACCAACACCACCCCCCTCCATTTTACCTCCTTTACCTTTTCTAAAGCTTCACCCATTCCTGCCCCTCTTTCAGTCAAGTTTCTGTAATGGCCACAAAATCACAGTTTGTTTGTTTAAATTAACTGCAATCGTGAACATTAGCCAGATCAGAAATGCTGATCAAGTTAACAAGTTCCTAAAGTGAACTCTGATAGGCCAGTCAGATGGTTCACTGCTGCTCAGTGATAGAACACAAAAAAATCATATGTACAATTAAGAAACATTAAAAAAATAGTAGAAATACTGGAGTCATGATGATCATGATGAAGACTGCTGGATAGTTTTATGTACTGAACCATGCTCCAAGTTCATCAACATACCCATAATACTCCTAGCATTAAAATACACACATTTCAAACTATCCAATCCATCATACATAGAACAGAGATCTACAGCACATTACAGGCCCTTCAGCCCACAATGTTGTGCCGACCATGTAACCTACTCTAGAAACCGCCTAGAAATTCCCTATTTTTCTAAACTCCATGTACTATCCAAGAGTCTCTTAAAAGACACTATCGTATCCACCTCTACTGCCTCCACTGCCAGTGCATTCCACTCTGTGTGAAAAGTTGTCACAGGGGCAAGCAGACTCCACTCACCACTGTGGGTCAGTCCGACACTCTGTCCCACACGCATGTGTAGTCACCGATGACTGAGATGGCCTCACGTTGGTCAGGATCAACCATGGAAGTTGTGTCCTCGCTGTTCAAGCCAGCACACAAGCCTGGGCAGTATGATATGGAGAGCAAGCTGTTGCCCACTCTCCACACAGCTGAGACCGATACAGTTTGGCACCAGTCAACTGTGAACTCAACATAGGACTGCCTTAGTGACTCCAGCTCTGGATTTTCCCTTGGGGGTTTACTCTGTAGCCTTCCCATTGAGTGGGTGTAGAGGAGGGTTGAAATCAGAGCTTTCCTTCTCCTAGACAAGATGCCAACCACAGCCGATGAGTCCTATTGGCCTGGAGGTGTAGTCACCACAGTGAAGGCAATCTCACTCACGCACCACACTCTGCCATGTCTTTGTATCTGCCCTGGATAGGCATCACTTCACCCCACTCCACCCCCTCAAATGCCTCTGCCCAGAGGGTTTGGTATCAAAGTTAAAAGTACATTTATTATAAATAGATATGTTACTATATGCTACTTTGAGAATAATTTGTAAGCATTTACAAGAAAAATTAAGAAATACAATAGAAACTATGGAAAATCCATCCAAAAACAAAGACTGACAAACAACCAACATGCAAAAAAATTAATACCAAGAACAAATCATGAAGAGTGTTTGAGTCTGTAGGTTATGGAATCAGTTCAGAGTTGAAATGGATGAAGTTCTCTACATTGGTTCAGGAGCCTATAGGGTAGTAACTGTCCTGAACCTGGTGGTGGGGGACCCCTCCTCCCCAGTGGTAATAACTGTTCCTGAACCTGGTGGTGGGGGACCCCTCCTCCCCAGTGGTAGTAACTGTCCTGAACCTGGTGGTGGGGGACCCCTCCTCCCCAGTGGTAGTAACTGTCCTGAACCTGGTGGTGGGGGCCCCTCCTCCCCAGTGGTAGTAACTGTCCTGAACCTGGTGGTGGGGGACCCCTCCTCCCCAGTGGTAATAACTGTTCCTGAACCTGGTGGTGGGGGACCCCTCATCCCCAGTGGTAGTAACTGTCCTGAACCTGGTGGTGGGGGACCCCTCCTCCCCAGTGGTAATAACTGTTCCTGAACCTGGTGGTGGGGGACCCCTCATCCCCAGTGGTAATAACTGTCCTGAACCTGGTGGTGGGGGACCCCTCCTCCCCAGTGGTAATAACTGTTCCTGAACCTGGTGGTGGGGGACCCCTCCTCCCCAGTGGTAATAACTGTTCCTGAACCTGGTGGTGGGGGACCCCTCCTCCCCAGTGGTAGTAACTGTCCTGAACCTGGTGGTGGGGGACCCCTCCTCCCCAGTGGTAGTAACTGTTCCTGAACCTGGTGGTGGGGGACCCCTCCTCCCCAGTGGTAGTCGTGAGAAGAGAGCGCGGTGTGCATAGTGGCTGCTGTTTCCTCGTGCCCGTGCTTGTGAATGTGCTCAGTGGTGGGGAGGACTTTGCCTGTGACAGACTGGGCTCTCCCTCTTTCTGAACATTGGTGCTGCCATACTAAGCTGTGGTGGAACCAGGAAAGATCCCTCCACTGTGCAGATCGAGGTTTCGCAAACATTTTTGGTGACATGCCGAGACTATGCAAATTTTTAAGAAATCAGAGGCACAGTGATGCCTTCTTGTGATGGTATTTATGTGTTGGTCCCAGGACAAATCCTCTCATAGGATGACACAGAAAAGGCCCTTTGGTCGTTATGTTGTGCTGACCCTTTAACCCACTCCAAGATCAATCTAACCCTTCTCTCCCTCATAACCCTCCGTTCTAACATTCTGACCCCTCCACCTTCATCCTCCTAATGAGATGCCCCCTCTCTACTTGCACCACACCATTCAGTTCCTCCCATTACACAAAGCCAACCAGAGGGAACCACCGAGACCAGAGGGGTAGCTTTGCCCCAGTCACCAGCCGACCTCCACTCTGAACGGGCTAAGGCTGGACGGTGGTTACCACCGGACCTGTAGGGTGCCCCAGCCAGACTCCTCTCGTTCCTCATTCCCAAAGGATCTGCAGATCATAGTTCCTCTTCGCGGCCTCCTTCACAAAGCGGTCATAGTGCCGCTGGTGGATGTGCTGGCAGTACCGGAGGTCCAGTGTGGACATTTCATTGCCTGCAGCCATCAGCTGCCCAATGGTGGAGCTAGAAACCACGCTGTGAGCCAGACTCAGCTCCGTCAGCTGTACCAGGGAGCCCGGGTGCTCCAGGACCTGCTGGAAAACCCGGTCCAGACACACAGGGATGTTGACCAGCGACAGTCTGCTGAGGTGTGGAGAGCCGGCCAGCACAGAGATCAGAGCTGACTGCAGGAGGAGCTGAGAGCTGCGGGGCAGGGAGGCAGCACTCAATGGGGAGTCCACAATCCTCACACTGAAGTCTTTTAAATGGACTAATGTCCAGCTGGAAAAAGGCAGATGGCCCTCAGCCTCCTCATCTATTGGCACACATTCCAATGCCCCCATAGAGGGGTGAAGCTGGGCCTGGAAAAGCCGGAGATTGGGGCAGAATCGCAGGACATCCCCGAGAGAAGATTCAAGCTGGAAGTTGATGAGAGAGAGGAGACGAAGGCGAGAGCCGAACTGGGCAAGGAATGGGGTTATGTCCCCCAGCGGCCTCTCCTGAAACCCATCGCATTCCAGCACCAGTTGGTTCAGCCGTTCCCAGGACTGCAGGTGCCACAGTTCCTGTAGACCACCATCACAGGTCATCACCACCTCCTCTACTGCTCTGCACATCGATGTCAGGGCGCAGAGGTTGTGGCCAGAGGCGACCTCCAGCCTCCTGAGGGACAGCGAGGCAGGGCTGCCAGCCTGCACCTCGCACTGGGCCAACTCCTCCAGGCAGGGGAAGCCCCCCGTCTGGAGGAAGTCCTGTCCCTTCCCAAAGTGCCGTCGGTGGATGAGGGTTAGCGCCTCGGGGAGGCACGGGTTGGCAACGTACTCCAGCCCAGGCAGAGCCAGCAGGAGGAAGGCCAGGGCCGAGGCGTAGTCAGAGGGAGAGGGCAAGGGTGAGGTGTCCTCAGCCAGCAGCCTGCGCAGCCGGAGGGGGCGGAAGGTGGCCCGCACCCTGTCGTACACCAGCTGCAGTAGGTCCAGGGGTGTCACCTCCCTGCAGCGCGACACGTCCAGCTCCTGCAGATCCCCACAGCCTCGCCCCACTGCCAGCAAAACCCGGCCGTCGCACTGCGTGCCCGAAAGCATCAGCCTGCGGAGGCGTGGCAGGCTCTCGATGAGGTCCACCAGCATGTGGGACTGTATCCTGCTGCATCCGTGCAAGTCCAGAGAGGTCAGAGCCTGGGGAAATCAGGGCATTAAGTTAGATTGGCTTTATACATCACGCCAGCATCAAAACAAGGCAGATCTCATATCCTGAAGGGTACGGTGAACTGAACAGGGTGTGAACATACTCTGAAAGTCCGGGTGGAAAATTAGATTTAATTGTCACGTGTAAATTGAAACACTTAGTACAATGCATTGTTTTGTGTCAATGACCAACACAGTCCAAAGATGTGCTGGGGGCAACCCACAGCAGTCACCATACTTCATACCCCAACTTACTAACCCTAAACTGTGTCTTTGGAATGTGGAAGGAAGCTGGAGGGCCTGAAGGAAACCCATATGGTCACGGAGAGAGTGTAAAAACTCCTTACAGATAGCGGTATCGAACTGAACCTTGGAATGAATACTTCACTTCAGATTTCCCGCGAGAGGGATCTTGGCGTTTGTGAGGGCAGCTGATATGGTTGAACACGTCGACATGAAGAGGATGTGCTAGAACATTTGAAAAACACTAGGATAGGCAAGTCCCAAGGAACTATTCAGGATATTATGCAAAGCAAGGGAAGAGATTGCTGGACCACTGGTGATGAGGTTTGTGCAGTACCCGATGATGGAGGGTGGAAAATGTGGTTCCTTTGTTCAAGAAAGGTAAATACAGACTGGTGAGCCTTACTTCAGTGGTGGTCAAACTATTGGAGGGATTCTTAGAGATGGGATTCACAAGCATTTAAAGAAGCATAGTCTGATTCAAGGTAGTCAGGATGGTCATGCCTCACAAGCCTTATTGAATATTTTGGGGATGTGACCAAACAGATTTATGAAGGCAGAGCAGTAGACGTGGTGTACATGGATTTGATGAGATCCCTCATGGTAATCACATTCAGAAGGTTTGGAGGCACAGAATCCAGGGTAACTTGGCTGGAAACAGAATTCGCTTCCCCATGGAAGGCGAAGGATGGTTGTAGGTGGAGAGTTCCAGGGTTTTTTATATATAAATTACTTGGATAAGGAAGTGGAAAGTTGGATAGTACATTTGCAGGTGACACAGAAGTCGGTGAAGGTGTTAATGGCGTAGAAGGTTATTGTGTTAATAATGTAGAAGGTTATTGTAGGTTACAATGAATATTATCAGGACGTTGAGAAGGGGCAGATGGAGCTTCAACCCGGAAAAATGTGAAGTGACTCACTTTGCAAAGTCTAACTTCAAGAGAAAATACAGGTTATTGGTAGGATTTTTGACAGTATGAAGAGCGTTTCATGGCTCTGGGCCTGTATTCACTGGAATTTAGAAGAATGAGGGGTGGCATTGAAGCCTGTTGAATGGTGAAAAACCTCGACAGAGTGGATGCTTCCTATGGTGGAAATGTCTAACAACAGAGGACACAGCCCCAGAATAGAGTGAGGTCCTTTTAGAACTGGGATAAGGGGAAATTTCTTTAGACAGAAAATGGTGAATCTGTGGAATTTGTTGCCACAAGCAGCTGTGGAGGCCAAGTCTTTATGTATATTTAAGGCAGAGGTTGATAGATTCTTGATTGGTCAGGGCATGAGGGGATACGAGGAGAAGGCAGGACATTGGGGCTGAGAAAAAAAAAATAGATCAGCTATGATGAAATGGTGGAACAGACTCGACTGGCCAAATGGCTCAGTTCTGCTCCTATGTCTTATGGAGGAACAGAGGGATCTTGGGGGTCCATGTCCATCAATTACTCAACTTTGCTTTGCAAGTTGATAGAGTGGTTAATAAAGTGTATAGTGTGCTGGCCTTCATTAGTCTAGGATTGAGTTTTGGAGCCACAAGGTTGCAACTCTATAAAAACTGTGGTTAGACCATATTTAGAGTGTTGTGTTCAGTTCTAGTCGCTCTTTACAGGAGGTGTAGAAGCTTTATAGAGGGTACAGAGGAGATTTACCAGGATGCTACCAGGATTAGAGAGCATGTAACTATGAAAATGGACAAAGGAGAGCCAGTGGATGTAGTGTACCTGGACTTCCAGAAAGCCTTTGATAAAGTCCCACATAGGAGATTAGTGGGCAAAATTAGAGCACATGGTATTGGGGGTAGGGTATTGACATGGATAGAAAATTGGTTGACAGACAGGAAACTAAGAGTAGGGATTAAAAGGTCCTTTTCAGAATGACAGGCAGTGACTAGTGGGGTACCGCAAGGCTTGGTGCTGGGACCGCAGCTATTTACAATATACATTAATGATTTAGATGAAGGGATTAAAAGTAACATTAGCAAATTTGCTGATGACACAAAGCTGGGTGACAGTGTGAAATATGAGGAGGATGTTATGAGAATGCAGGGTGAGTCAGACAGGTTGGGTGAGTGGGCAGATGCATGGCAGATGCAGTTTAATTTGGATAAATGTGAGGTTATCCACTTTGGTGGCAAGAACAGTAAGGCAGATTACTATCTGAAAGGTGTCAAGTTAGGAAAAGGGGAAGTACAACGAAATCTAGGTGCCCTTGTTCATCAGTCACTGAAAGTAAGCATGCAGGTACAGCAGGCAGTGAAGAAAGCTAATGGCATGTTGGCCTTCATAACAAGGGGAGCTGAGTATAGGAGCAAAGAGGTCCTTCTGCAGCTGTACAGGGCCCTGGTGAGACCACACCTGGAGTATTGTGTTCAGTTTTGGTCTCCAAATTTGAGGAAGGACATTCTTGCTATTGAGGGAGTGCAATGTAGGTTCAAGAGGTTAATTCCCGAGATGGCGGGACTGTCATATATTGAAAGATTGGAGCGACTGGGCTTGTATACACTGGAATTTAGAAGGATGAGAGGGGATCTGCTTGAAACATGTAAGATTATTAAGGCATTGGACAGGCTAGAGGCAGAGAAAATGTTCCCAATGTTGGGGGAGTCCAGAACCAGAGGCCACAGTTTAAGAATAAGGGGTAGGCCATTTAGAACTGCATTTAGAGTTGAGGAAAAACTTTTTCACCCAGAGAGTTGTGGATCTATGGAATGCTCTGCCTCAGAAGGCAGTGGAGGCCAATTCTCTGGATGCTTTCAAGAAAGAGTTGGATAGAGCTCTTAAAGATAGCGGAGTCAGGGATATGGGGAGAAGGCAGGAACGGGGTACTGATTGTGGATGATCAGCCATGATCACAGTGAATGGTGGTGCTGGCTCGGAGGGCCAAATGGCCTACTCCTGCACCTATTGTCTATTGTCTATGTCTTATAAGGATAGGCTGAACAAGCTGGGCTTTTTTCTTTGGATGAAGGAGGATGCAAGTTGGCTGACAGAGGTGTACAAAACAAGGGGCAGACATTGAGTTGACAGACAGAGACTTTATTCTGATACACAGCGATCTGAGGAAGGTATAGGAGTAGGATTTTACACAGAGAGTGTTCGGTGTGTGGAAAGTGCTGCCGGGAGGTACAGGCAGATACATTAGGGATATCTAAGAAACTCAAATAGACAGACGGATGATAAAAAATGTGGGTGAAAAGTGTTACGTTGACTTTGGACTTGGTAAAATGTTGTACAACATTGTAGGTCAAGGGGCCTGTTCTGTGTTCTATTAGAGCAGACAGTAGGATTACCTGGCATCGGGCACTAATGATCCGGCCGATGGTGTTATTGACCAGCCCAGAGCAGTTCCTCAGACTCAGCTCCAACAGGTGGGGCACCAATAGCAGGTGAAGAAAAGCTCGGTTCAGCCGACGAGTTTTACCCAACAGCTGCAGCAGATCCTGGACCAGGTTGGAGGCTGGTGGCCAAGAACGAGACATGTTAGGGTGGACAGACACAGAGTTAACAGCTGGCGGGGATGAGGGTAGAGGGTCACGGTACAGGTCAACCCAGGGCTGTGGGAGACACAGACAGCTGGAGAGGCCAAGTCATTGGCTATATTTAAAGTGGAGGTTGATACATTCTTGGACATCAATGGTTACAGGAAGAATGCAGGCGAATAGGGTTGAGAGGGATCAGAAATCAGCCAAGGTGGAATGGCAGAGTAGACTCGACAGGCCAAATGCTCCTATGTCACATGGAAAACAGTCACCGAGTCTTCCACAAATACCATCAATTTTCAGCACCACCTCCAGTCTCGGGTGTCACAAACTGCTGGAGGAACTCAGCAGGTCAGGAGCGAATAAGCAGTCATTGTTCCAGGATGAGACCCTTTATCAGGACTGGAAAGGAATCAGGAGAATCCAGAATAAGAAGGTGAGAGGAGGGAAAAGAGCATGTGCGGCAGGTGACAGGTGAGGGGGGAGGTGGGAGGTGTAGTAAGAACATGGACCACTTCAACACAGTACAGCCCTTTGGCCCATAATGTTGTGCCAACCTAATTAGCTACCCCAAAATCAATCTAACTCTTCCCTCCTATATAGCCGTCCATTTTTCCATCATCCATGAACCCATCGAAGAGTTTCTTAAATGCCCTGAATGTATCTGCCTCAAACACCTCCTCCGGCAAGTGGTTCCACACACTTACCATTCTCTGTGTAAAATACTTACCTTCAAACATCCCCCTTAATCATCCCTCCAATCACCATAAAACAATGTCCCCTCGTATTAGCCATCTCCACCCTGGGAAAAGCCTCTGACTGTCCACTCGATCTATCAACTTGTACATCTCTATCAAATCACCTTTTGTCGTCCTTCGCTCCAAAGAGAAAATCCTAGCTTGCTCAACTGGTCCTCATAAGACATGCTCTCTAATCCTGGTAAATCTCCTCTGCACCCTCACTAAAGCTTCTATATCCTTCCTGTAATGAGGTGACATGAACTGAACACAATATTCAAAGTGCGGTCTAACTCTAGGGTTTAAAAGACAATGAGATAAAGGAACAGAATTCATCCACTTAGCCTATTGAGTCTGCTCCACCATTTCACCACGGCTGATGAAATTTTCCTCGCAGCTTCAATCTCCTGCCTTCTCTCTGTGTTCTTCATGCCCTGACAAATCGAGAACCTATCAACCTCTGCCCTAAATGTACATAATGACTTGGCCTCCACAGCCACCTGGGGAACAAATTCCACAGATTCACCACTCGGACGAAATGAACTCCTGATCTAAAAGGACGCCCCTCTATCCTGAGGCCCTGTCCTCTGGTCCCAGACTTTCCCACCAGAAGAAACATCCTCTCTATCGAGGCCTTTCACCATTCAACAGGTTTCAGTGAGGTCGCCCCTCATTCTTCAGAATTCCAGTGAATACAGGCTCAGAGCCGTCAAATGCTCTTCATACGACAAGCCATTCAACCACCTTTGAACCTACCCTAGTTTCAACACATCCTTTCTAAAATAAGGGGCCCAAAACTGCTCACAATACTCCAAGTGAGGCCTCACCAGTGCTTTATAAAGACTCAACATTACATCCTTGCTTTTATATTCTAGTCCTCTTGAAATGAATGCTAACATTGCATTTGCCTTCCTCACCACCGACTCAACCTCCAAATTAACCTTCAGGGAATCCTGCACAAGGACTCCCAAGTCCCTTTGCACCTCAGATTTTTGAACTTCCTCACCATTTAGAAAATAGTCAACCCTTTTATTATTATGTCAAAGTGCAGGTCCATACAATTCTCAACACTGTATTCCATCTGCCATTTCTTTGCCCATTCTCCTAATCTGTCCAAGTTCTTCTGTAGCCTCTCTACTTCCTCAAAACTACCTTCCCCTCCACCTATCTTTGTATCATCTGCAAACTTTGCAACAAAACCATCAACTTGGCATCCAAATAATTGACATATAACATAAAAAGAAGCCACCTATGGAACATCATTATTCACCAGCAGCCAGCCAGAAAAGGCTCCCTTTATTCCCACTCTTTGCCTCCTGCCAATCAGCCACTGCTCTATCCACGCTAGAATCTTTCCTGTAACACCATGGGCTCATAACTTGTTGAGCACCCTCATACGTGGTACATCGTAAAAGGCTTCTGAAAAGTCCAACTACACAACATCAACCAATTCTCTTTTGTCTATCCTGACTGTTATTTCTTCAAAGAATTCCAACAGATTTGTCAGGCAAGATTTTCTCTTGAGGAAACCATGCTGACTACAGCCTATTTTATCATATGCCTCCAAGTACCCCAAAACCTCATCCTTAACGATCAACTCCAACATCTTCCCACCACTGAGGTCAGACTAACTGGCCTGTAATTTCATTTCTCTGCCTCTCTCCCTTCTTGAAGAGTGGAGTGATTTTCCAGTCTTCTGGAATCATTCCAGGATCTAGGGATTCTTTGAAAAAACTTGAAAATGGCGGCGTGACGGCAGTGCGCGTGCGGCCACTCCAGGAATGAATATCTGTTATCTGTAAGTAGGGGCCATGTACAATCCTGATTTGATGGGGACGGACGTGAGAAGCACGGAGGAACATCTGGTGAAATTTCTGACATGCCTGTTTCACTGCCGCTGCTACGGTGCGATCGAAAAATCTCCAGGAGGAAGGCCCCGAATCCTCAGCTTTGCCTGTTGCTTGGCAGCCGGGGCCGGGATCGAAGCGCTCGGCAGAGATGGTGCTCGGTGTCGGAGGGCTGGTCGGATGCTCGAAGTTTTCGGACGGACTCAGAGTCGGCTGTGGTCGGGTGCTTCCAGAGGCTGCATCGGGAAGCTTTGCGGCGCTGGAGGTTCATGGCAGGAAGAGTTTTTCTTCCTTCTGCCATCTACGTGAGATGATGGGCTATCGAGGACTTTGAGACTTTCATTTACCGTGTCCATGGTCTGCCCTTATCAAATTACGCATTAGATTGCACTGTTGTAACTATATGTTATAATTATGTGGTTTTTGTCGGTTAGTCTTGGTCTGTCTTGTGTTTTTGTGATATCATACTGGAGGAACAATGTATCATTTCTTAATGCATGCATTACTAAATGACAATAAACGAGGACTGAGTGTCCTCATGATCTAATCTTGAAAGATCATTACTAATGCCTCCACTATCTCTACAGCCGCCTCTTTCAGATCCCATCTGGTCCACATGGCTCATCTCCCTTCAGACATTTCAATTTCCCAAGAAACTTCTCTCTGGTAACGGCAACTTCACACACTTCCACCCCGACACTCTTGAACTTTCACCATACTGCTAGCGTCTTCCATGGTGAAGACTGATGCAAAATACTTCAGTTTATCCATCATTTCCTTGTCCACCATTACTACTTCTCCAGACTACTTTTCCAGCAGTCTGATATCCACTCTCGCCTCTCTTCTACACGTGTGTATCTGAAGAAACTTTTGATATCCTGTTTAATATTATTGGCTAGCTTACTTTTGTATTCCATCTTTTCCTCTTTAGTGACTTTAGCTGATTTCTGTTGGTATTTAAAAGCTTCCCAAGCTTCTAACTTGCTATGAATTTTTGCTCTTATTATATGCCCTCTCTGTGTCTTTTATGTTGGCCTTGACTTCTCTTGTTAGCCACAGTTGTGAGACCTTCATCTTTAGAAAACTTCTTCCTCTTTTGGATGTACAGTTGCAAGAAAAAGTTTGTGAGCCCTTTGCAATTACTTGGTTTTCTGTAATAATTACTCAGAAAATGTGGTCTGACCTTCATCCATGTCACAATAGTAGAAACAAAATCCGCAAACTAATAACTCACAAACAATTGTACTTCTCATCAATACTGAGTACACCATTTAAATTTTTGCCACCCCACTCGGGATAGGGTTCCCCTCGTCCTCACCTACCACCCCACCAGCCTCCGGGTGCAACATATAATTCTCCGTAACTTCCGCCACCTCCAACAGGATCCCACTACTGAGCACTTCTTTCCCTCCCCCCCCTTTCTGCTTTCCGCAGGGGTCACTCCCTACGCGACTCCCTTGTCCACTCGTTCCCCCCCGTTCCTTCCCACTGATCTCCCTCCTGGCACTTATCCTTGTAAGCGGAACAAGTGCTACACCTGCCCTTACACTTCCACCCTCACCACCATTCAGGGCCCAGACAGTCCTTCCAGGTGAGGCGACACTTCACCTGTGAGTCGGCTGGTGTGGTATACTGCGTCCGGTGCTCCCAGTGTGGCCTTTTATATATTGGTGAGACCCGACGCAGACTGGGAGGCCGTTTCGCTGAACACCTATGCTCGGTCCGCCAGAAAAAGCAGGATCTCCCAGTGGCCACACATTTTAATTCCACGTCCCATTCCCATTCTGATATGTCTATCCATGACCTCCTCTACTGTCAAGATGAATCCACACTCAGGTTGGAGGAACAACACCTTATATTCTGTCTAGGTAGCCTCCAACCTGATGGCATGAACATTGACTTCTCTAACTTCCATTAATGCCCCTCCTCCCCTTCTTACACCATCCCT
The DNA here is from genome assembly GCF_048418815.1 of Hemitrygon akajei. Taxonomy (NCBI): domain Eukaryota; kingdom Metazoa; phylum Chordata; class Chondrichthyes; order Myliobatiformes; family Dasyatidae; genus Hemitrygon; species Hemitrygon akajei. Next base: position 3,407,470 of record NC_133127.1, on the reverse strand, counting down.
GATTTATTTATTCCCCCCCCTTATTTTTTCCCTCTCACAATCACTCTTTGCCTGTCCTCCATCTCCGTCTGGTGCTCCCCTCCCCCTTTCTTTCTCCCAAGGCCTCCCATCCCATGATCCTTTCCCTTCTCCAGATCTGAATCCTTTATGCCAATCAACTTTCCAGCTCTTAGCTTCACCCCACCCCCTCCAGTCTTCTCCTATCATTTTGGATTTCCCCCTCCCCCTCCCACTTTCAAATCTCTTACTCTCTTTCCTTTCAGTTAGTCCTGACGAAGGGTCTCGGCCCGAAACGTCGACTATACTTCTCCCTAGAGATGCTGCCTGGCCTGCTGTGTTCCACCAGCATTTTGTGTGTGTTGCTTGAATTTCCAGCAGCTGCAGATTTCCTCATGTTTGTGACACCATTTAAACTAGTGGCCACCAACCTTTTTAAACCCAAGATCCTCTACCTTGGCCTTAGTGAAAGGCAAGATCGACCTACTAAATCGTTTAGACACACACACGCACTCGCACCGGGCAGAAGGGACCGGAAGCGGAGCCCCGGAAGCAGTCTCTCTTTGCAGGCGGCTTTCCGTAGCAGGAATGTTGCTGTTACCATTATCTTAATTGGTATTACTTATTTTTATAATGCTCACATTACAACACCTTTGATTCTATGTTCATTATGTAATTTTATTTCAACGCAAAAAATAAATGAATAAAAATTGACTGTGATGACTGGGGCTGAATACTTCCTGCTAGTTCCCTGAAATTTGGCTCCTAATTACAGACAGCCAGTCTGAGACAGTCTGTGAGGTGTCTGTCAATAAGACAGCTCCTGTACTTAGATTTACTAATTTTCATCTGTTGCAGCACGGCGCCCTCACAAACCCCCTGACAGTCTGAATGTTTGAATGGACAGTTTCCTTTGTTAGACTGAATGTTGAACCTGCCACGTTTTTCAGGTGCTTTTACTGAGACACTAGTATAAGTTTCAGAGGTACGCAAGCTAATGACACCATTGTTTTTTGTTTCCCAATTTTTTACATTTGGGGAATGTTGGAATTTGAAGGGGGAGAAGTGTTGTAATGTGAGCATTATAAAGGTAGGCTGATGCCGATTAGGATCATGGTGATGTAGCGGTGCTCCCGGTGGGGAGAGGTTTATCGGTGCTCCCGCTGCGGAGAGCTGTTTGTGGGGAGAGGTTGTTTCCGGGTTGCGGGGTTTTGCTTCCGGTCTTTTCTGCCTGATGCGCATTTTTCTTTTTTTTTCAGGATCTACTGGGGAAGTCTCAAAGATCGTGATCGACTGGTTGGTGACCACTAATTTAAACAGTCACAGTCTAGGTTCAAAAAGGTATGCGAACCTCTGGGGTAATGCCTTCTACAATAGGTATTTGGTGTCAGGTGTTCTAGCCAATGAAACAGAGAAAACCTACGGCGCAATACTGGCCCTTCAGCCCACAATGCTGTGCCGTACATACCTACTTTAGAAATTACCTACATTTACCCATAGCCCTCTATTTTTCTAAGCTCCACGTACTTATACAGGTGTCTCCAAAAAGACCCTATCGAACCCACCTACACCGCCGTTGCCAGCAGCCCATTCCACGCACTCACCACTCTCTGCATAAAAAACTTACCCCTCACATCTCCTCTGTACCTACTCCCCAGCACCTTAAAACGGTGCCCTCTCATTTTAGCCATTTCAGCCATGAGAAAAAGTCTCTGACTATCCACAGGATCGATGCCTCTCATTATCTTGTACACCTCTATCAGGTCACCTCTCATCCTCTGTCACTCCGAGGAGAAAAGGCCGAGTTCACTCAACCACACCACTGGTGACCAACCTCCATGCAGAATATGACCTGTCTACAACCACTCTTTGCCTTCTGTGGGCAATACAGTTCTGGATCCACAAAACAATGTCCCCTTGGATCCCATGCCTCCTTACTTTCTCAATAAGCCTTGCATGGGGCACCTTATCAAATGCCTTGCTGAAATCCATATACACTACATCTACTGCTCTACCCTCATCAATGTGTTTAGTCACATCCTCAAAAAATGTAATCAGGCTCATAAGACACAACCTGCCTTTGACAAAGCCATGCTGACTATTCCTAATCATATTATGCCTCTCCAAATATTCATAAATCCTGCCTCTCTGGATCTTTTCCAATAACTTACCAACACTGAAAGACTCACAGGTCCAATCCTCCGGAACCCCTCCCGTCTCCATTGATGATGCAACAATCATCGCCAGAGGCTCAGCAATCTCCTCCCTCACCTCCCAGAGTAGCCTGGGGTACATCTCATCCGGTCCCGGAGACTTATCCAATTTGAAGCTTTCCAAAACCTTCAGCACATCCTCCTTCTTAATGTCTATATGCTCAAGCTTTTCAATCCACTGTAAGTCATCCATACAAATGCCAAGATCCTTTTCCATAGCAAATACTGAAGCAAAGTATTCATTAGGTACCTCTGCTATCTCTTCCGGTTCCATACACACTTTTCCACTGTCATACTTGATTGGTCCTATTCTCTCACATCTGATGAGATAAGATTGGAGGTGTGGGCTATAGAGGTTCCCTGTCCTATTAGAAAAGACACACAGAGTCAGGTTACTGACAGAGCCTGTGCTTCTCAAGAAAGATCTGTTTATGTGCACCACGCCTCAATCAAAACAATATTCAGAAGACTTTAGAAGAAGAATTGTAGAGATGCAGGAAGCTGGAAAAGGCTACAAAAGCATTTCTAAAGTCCTGAGTGTTCATCTGTGCACAGTAAGAGAAATTGCCTACAAATGGAGGAAATTCAGTACCGTTAACTTTTCTTGGGCTTCCAGCTGGATACCCACACCAATTCAATTTTCATCAGGGATGATGTAGAAACATAGAAACATAGAAAGCCTACAGCACAATACAGGCCCTTCGGCCCACGAAGTTGTGCCGAACATGTCCCTACCTTAGCAATTACTAGGCTTACCCATAGCCATCTATTTTTCTAAGCTCCATGTACCTATCTAAAAGTCTCTTAAAAGACCCAATCATATCCGCCTCCACCACCGCTGGCAGCCCATTCCACGTACTCACCACTCTGAGTAAAAAACTAACCCCTGACATCTCCTCTGTACCTACTCCCCAGCACCTTAAACCTGTGTCCTCTTGTGACAACCATTTCAGCCCTGGGAAAAAGCCTCTGACTAACCACACGATCAATGCCTCTCATCATCTTATACACCTCTATCAGGTCACCTCTCATCCTCTGCCATTCCAAGGAGAAAAGACCAAATTCACTCAACCTATTCGCATTAGGCATGCTCCCCAGTCCAGGCAACATCCTTGTAAATCTCCTCTGCACCCTTTCTGTGGCTTCCACGTCCTTCCCATAGCGAGGCGACCAGAACTGAGCACAGTACTCCAAGTGGGGTCTGTCCAGGGTCCTATATAGCTGCAACATTACCTCTCGGCTCCTAAATTCAATTGGACGATTGATGAAGGCCAATACACCGTATGCCTTCTTAACCACACAGTCAACCTGCGCAGCTGCTTTGAGTGTCCTATGGACTCGGACCCCAAGATCTCTCTGATCCTCCACACTGCCAAGAGTCTTACCATTAATACTATATTCTGCCATCATATTTGACCTACCAAAATGAACCACTTCACACTTATCTGGGTGAAGTCCATCTGCCACTTCTCAGCCCAGTTTTGCATCCCATCAATGTCCCTCTGTTACCTCTGACAGCCCTCCACACTATCCACAACACCTCCAACCTTGTGTCATCAGCAAACTTACTAACCCATCTCTCCAGTTCCTCATCCAGGTCATTTATAAAAATCACAAAGAGTAAGGGTTCCAGAACAGATCCCTGAGGCACTCCACTGGTCACCGACCTCCATGCAGAATATGTCTGGGCATGTCTAGTCCAGTGGTATTGATACACCCATCGTTCATCCCTGTTGATTCGATGAGGACTATACAATCAGGTTTCCACTGCCCCTCCTTGCTTACTTTCAAATTCCAGTTCTTACTTAGAGCCAGACCTTCATCCTTGTTAAAATTCTTTTTCTCTGGTTTTATTTCAAAAGGCTTCATTCACCAGGCAGTCCTAAAATCCATCGGAGCAGCAGTTTGTGCTGTCGAAGTCAATCCTATGGCCATTGTGAATGCAGTGTTCTGCTACTGCCGATCTGTCTGAGTAACGCAAACGGATACACCTCCTGTACTCCTTAATGCGTGTTTCCACCGTGCGTTCCGTCTGACCGATAGACGCTGCTCCGTACTCACAGGGAATCCCAGCCGTCCTGAGTCCCAGGTCATCTTTGACCCACAGAAACTGGGATTTGAGCTTCCCCACGGGTTTGTGGATCGTAGTATCCGGTATTTCTTCAGGATCCTGGTGATCCTTCCAGAAACTGTGGAAGTATAGGCTGCCAGGAAACCTAACAACGAGGAGGAAACAGTTGCTACTGCCTGTCTTCCCGAAATGTCTGGTTTCTGCAAAGATCACCAGGATCCTGAGGAAATACCAGGTCAATACCCCGCTGTGACATATGCAGGGAAAGCACGAGATCTTTTTTCGGTATTTTTGCTGCTCTCCCTAGGGGTGGGCATCCTGCAAAGATCACATCAGAGCGCAATGTGCCATGCTGAAGGTGAAAAAGACCTGCAGAAATCTCTACAACTTGCTGAAGTCTCTGTTCATGTGACAACTATAAGAAAAGTACTGAACAAGAATGGTGTTCGTGGAAGGACACCATGGAGGAAACCATTGCTCTCAAAAAGAAAACATTGCTGCACGTCTCAAGCTTGCAAAAGATCCACCTGGATGTTTCACAGCCCTTCAGGGTCAATGTTCCGTGGACAGATAAGACAAAAGTTGAACTTTTTGGCAGAAAAAGGTTTGGAGGAAAAAGGGCACTGTACACCAACACCAAAGCCTCATCCCAACTGGGAAGCACGGTGGAGGGAGCATCATGGTCTGGGGCTGCTTTGCTGCCCCAGGGCCTGGACAGCTTGCAATTGTTGAGGGAACAATGAGTTCAAAAATGTACCAAGACATTTTACAGAAGAATATCAGGGTAGCAGTCTGTCACCTGAAGCTTATAACCATATAACCATATAACAATCACAGCACGGAAACAGGCCATTCCGGCCCTCCTAGTCCGTGCCGAACTCTTAATCTCACCTAGTCCCACCTACCCACACTCAGCCCATAACCCTCCACTCCTTTCCTATCCATATACCTATCCAATTTTACCTTAAATGACACAACTGAACTGGCCTCTACTACTTCTACAGGAAGCTCATTCCACACAGCTATCACTCTCTGAGTAAAGAAATACCCCCTCGTGTTTCCCTTAAACTTTTGCCCCCTAACTCTCAAATCATGTCCTCTCGTTTGAATCTCCCCTACTCTCAATGGAAACAGCCTATTCACGTCAACTCTATCTATCCCTCTCAACATTTTAAATACCTCGATCAAATCCCCCCTCAACCTTCTACGCTCCAATGAATAGAGACCTAACTTGTTCAACCTTTCTCTGTAACTTAAGTGCTGAAACCCAGGTAACATCCTAGTAAATCGTCTCTGCACTCTCTCTAATTTATTGATATCTTTCCTATAATTCGGTGACCAGAACTGTACACAATATTCCAAATTTGGCCTTACCAATGCCTTGTACAATTTTAACATTACATCCCAACTTCTGTACTCAATGCTCTGATTTATAAAGGCCAGCGTTCCAAAAGCCTTCTTCACCACCCTATCTACATGAGACTCCACCTTCAGAGAACTATGCACTGTTATTCCTAGATCTCTCTGTTCCACTGCATTCCTCAATGCCCTACCATTTACCCTGTATGTTCTATTTGGATTATTCCTGCCAAAATGTAGAACCTCACACTTCTCAGCATTAAACTCCATCTGCCAACGTTCAGCCCATTCTTCTAACCGGCATAAATCTCCCTGCAAGCTTTGAAAACCCACCTCATTATCCACAACACCTCCTACCTTAGTATCATCAGCATACTTACTAATCCAATTTACCACCCCATCATCCAGATCATTTATGTATATTACAAACAACATTGGGCCCAAAACAGATCCCTGAGGCACCCCGCTAGTCACCGGCCTCCATCCCGATAAACAATTATCCACCACTACTCTCTGGCATCTCCCATCTAGCCACTGTTGAATCCATTTTATTACTCCAGCATTAATACCTAACGACTGAACCTTCTTAACTAACCTTCCATGTGGAACTTTGTCAAAGGCCTTGCTGAAGTCCATATAGACTACATCCACTGCCTTACCCTCGTCAACATTCCTCGTAACTACTTCAAAAAATTCAATAAGGTTTGTCAAACATGACCTTCCACGCACAAATCCATGCTGGCTACTCCTAATCAGATCCTGTCTATCCAGATAATTATAAATACTATCTCTAAGAATACTTTCCATTAATTTACCCACCACTGATGTCAAACTGACAGGTCTATAATTGCCAGGCTTACTTCTAGAACCCTTTTTAAACAATGGAACCACATGAGCAATACGCCAATCCTCCGGCACAATCCCTGTTTCTAATGACATCTGAAAGATCTCCGTCAGAGCTCCTGCTATCTCTACACAAACTTCCCTCAAGGTCCTGGGGAATATCCGGTCAGGACCCGGAGATTTATCCACTTTTAAATTTCTTAAAAGCGCCAGTACTTCCACCTCTTTAATTGTCATAGGTTCCATAACTTCCTTACTTGTTTCCCACACCTTACACCATTCAATATCCTTCTCCTTAGTGAATACCGAAGAGAAGAAATCGTTCAAAATCTCTCCCATCTCCCTCGGCTCCACACATAGCTGACCACCCTGATTCTCTAAGGGACCAATTTTATCCCTCACTATCCTCTTGCTTTTAATATAACTGTAGAAGCCTTTCGGATTTACTTCCACCTTATTTGCCAAACCAAACTCGTAACTTCTTTTAGCTTTTCTAATCTCTTTCTTAAGTTTCCTTTTACATTCTTTATATTCCTCGAGCAATTCCTTTACTCCATGCTGCCTATATCTATTGTAGACATCCCTCTTTTTTCGAACCAAGTTTCTAATATCCCTTGAAAACCATGGCGCTTCAAACCTTTAACCTTTCCTTTCAACCGAACAGGAACATAAAGATTCTGTACCCTCATAATTTCACCCTTAAATGACCTCCATTTCTCTATTACATCCTTCCCATAAAACAACTTGACCCATTCCACTCTCTCTAAATCCCTGCGCATCTCCTCAAAGTTAGCCTTTCTCCAATCAAAAATCTCAACTCTAGGTCCAGTCCTGTCCTTCTCCATAATTATATTGAAGCTAATGCTATTGTGATCACTGGACCCGAAGTGCTCCCCAACACATACATCTGTCAGCTGACCTATCGCATTCCCTAACAGGAGATCCAACACTGCCCCATCTCTAGTCGGTACTTCTATGTATTGTTGCAAAAAGCTATCCTGCACACATTTCACAAACTCTAAACCATCCAGCCCTTTTACAGAATGAGCTTCCCAATCTATGTGTGGAAAATTAAAATCTCCCACAATCACCACCTTGTGTTTACTACAAATATCTGCTATCTCCTTACACATTTGCTCTTCCAACTCACGCGCCCCATTAGGTGGCCTATAATACACTCCTATCAGTGTTACTACACCTTTCCCATTCCTCAATTCCACCCAAATAGCCTCCCTAGAGGAGCTCTGTAATCTATCCTTCCAAAGCACCGCCATAAGATTTTCTCGGACAAGCAATGCAACACCTCCTCCTCTGGCCCCTCCTACTCTATCACACCTGAAGCAACTAAATCCAGGAATAGAAGTTGGATGATGCAACAAGACAATGACCTAAAACACAAGAATAAATCAACAACAGAATGATTTAAAAAGAAAATTTGTATTTTGGAATGGCCAGGTCAGAGTCCAGACCTTAACCCAATTGCTGTGGCATGACCTGAAGAGGGCTGTTCATACAGGCATCCCAGAAACATTGATGAACTGAAACAGTTTTGTACGGAGGAACGGTCTAAAATTCCTCCTCACCATTGTGCAAGTCTGATAAGCAACTGTAGAAAACGAATGGTGGAGGTTATTGCTGCTAAAGGAGCCTCCACCAGTTATTAAATACAAGGGTTCACATACTTTTTCCAGCCTGGAATGTGAACGATTAAACAATGTGTTCAATAAAGACATGAAAAATACAATTAGAAAAACAGAAAACCCACTGCACAATACAGGCCCTTTGGCTCACAATGCTGTGCCAAACATGTACTTACTTTAGAAATTATCCATAGTCCTCTATTTTTCTAAGCTCCATGCACCTATCCAGGAGCCTCTTTAAAGATCCGACTGTATCCACCTCCACCACCACTGCCGGAAGCACATTCCACACACTCACCACTCTCTGTATAAAAAAATTTCCCCTGACATCTCTTCTGTACCTACTGCCAAGCACCTTAAAACTGTGCCCTGAAATTGTTTGCGTTAGTAATTTGGCCAGATTGGGTTTGTCTATTATTGTGACTTAGATGAAGACCACAACACATTTTATAAGTAACTAATGCAGAAACACAAGTAACTGCAAAGGGTTCACAAAATTTATCTTGCAACTGTAGATACCCTATGCCTTCCAAATTGCCTTCAGGAATTCCAGCCATTACTACTCTGCTGTCATCTCTGCCAGTGTTTCTTCCTATCAAATTTCACCAGTTCCCCTCTCATGCCTCTGTAATTCCATTTACTCAACTGCACTTCTGATGCATCTTACTTTAGCTTCTCCGTCTCAAATTACAGGGGGAATTGAATCATCACTTTCCCCTAAGGGTTCTTTTACCTTAAACTCCAATCAATTCTGATTCTTCGCACAACACCCAGTCCAGAATAGCTGATCCTCTAGTGGGCTCAACCACCGGCTGCTCTCAAAAGCCATCTTATAGGAATTCTACAAATTCCCTCTCCTGGTATCCAAAACCAACCTAATTTTCCCAATTTACCTGCTTATTGAAATCCCTCATGACTATTGAAACTTTGTTCTTTGGGCATGCATTTTGAATTGAATTGACTTTATTTTATACACAAGTAAAAATCTTTACATTGCACTTCTATCTGAATGTGCAATGTGTAAATTATAGTAATCTGTGATAAATAGTATGTGCAGTAAGATAGACAACAGAACAGTCAATGTAACATACAGTACACTCAAATTAGCGAGAGTTCAGCAGCCTGATGGCCTGGTGGAAGAAGCTGTCCCGGAGCCTGTTGGTCCTGGCTTTTATGCTGTGGTTCCGTTTCCTGGATGGTAGCAGCTGGAATAGCTACTGTACTGTTATGATCTCCTGTTGTAATTTGCAGGCCGTATCCTTACCACAGTATATAACTCCCATTAGGTAGGGTCTTTTTACCCTTACAGATGCCCAGCTCTACCCACAACGATTCAACACTTTCCTACCACATGTCACCCCTTTCTAATGATTTGACATTTTTTACCAACAAAACCACGCCAACCCTGTCAGCCTACCTGCCTGTTCTTTCGCTACAATATGATACTTGGACGTTAAGCTCCCAGCCATGATTCAGTGATGCCTACAATATCATACTTTCCAATTGTTAACTGTGCTACAAGTTCATCGACCTTATTCCACACATTGCATACACTCAAACATAACACCATTCGTCCTATATTCACCCTTTTCAATTTTGTCCACCTTTTACACTGAACCCTTTCTATGAAGCTGGGAGGTGAGAGGCCGAAGAGGTAAAGGTTGAAGAAGGAACCTGATAAGAGAGAAGAGTGGACCATGGGAGACGGGGAAGGAGGAGGTGACCCAGAGGGAGGTGAGGAGAAGAGAAAGAGGGGGAGGGGGAACGAGAATGGGGAAATGGAAAAAAAGGAAGGGTGAGGAAGGGGGAAATTTTGAGAAATCGATGTTCATGCCTTCAGGTTGGAAGCTCGCATAACTGGGAGAATAAAATAACATACCATTATATTATTTTCAGCATTTTACCCTGAAATGCTCTACCTTCCTCCTGAACATACATCCCCTGGTTAAGTTCTAGTCTACAACTCTATTCCAAGTATACTTTTAATCTTAAAACACTGAGCTCCTTATGAGATTACTGTCTGTAATTTGTTCTATCGTCATGGATCTGTACAAGAGGCAACTCTTTGGGTGCTGCTGATCAGAGTTTTGGATTATGGAGAGGTTGGGAATGGGGGTAAGAAGGAGAAGAGTACACGAGGTGCCTTTACCCAGGTCGTTGAATGGCCCCACAAGGTAAAGGAAGTAATACTCGCTCAGGTAATTCTCCGTGTAGTCCTTGGCCCACACATTCTTCATATTAGCTGCCACATTCCTTAGGCATAGGTGCTTCAGGCTCTTTGGCCTCTGCCTCCTTGGCATACTGTGGGTTCACACCTGCTCCAGGTACCTTAAAGATAAAGATAACCTTTATTTATTACAGGAACATGTACATTGAAAGAGGGTGAAATGTGTTTGACCCAGGGATGTGCAGGGGACAGCCCACAGGTGTTGTCACACATTCTGGTGCCAACTCAGCATGTCTACAAACAGCAAATCAAGCCCAGTTTCTCCAGCCCTCCCACCCGCACTTATACATAGTCCTCTGACCCCAGGAGATAGGCATCCAGCCTCCAGTGCACTCAGGCGTTATGCCATCATCTCCCCCAGCAGACTCTCGGCCCACCCTCGAGCCTTCACCTCCAGACCTCAATCAACTTTTGACCATTGCTTTCAAAGCCAGGACTCGCTGATGACAATGAATGAGAACTCCAGGCCTCAAACTTCAGACTCACCGACGATGGGACCTCGAACATTAGACCTTAAACTTCAGTCTTCCTGATTAGGGGGTCACAGCTGTTCCTACATCCTGCCCAATCACAGACTCACCGACCTGGTGAGGAGGTGGGTGACCAGCCTGTCTCATTGCAAGTCTGCATTCATATACATTGCACATTAAAATACAAAAACATTCCACGAACTGCAGCTTTGCATCAACGACCACAGTGAGAGTTTGTGCTGGAGCAGCCCGCAAGTGTCACACACTTACATAGTATGCCTATTACTTTTAACAAACTAACCCGTATGCGGAAGGAAACCAAAGCTACAGAGTCACAGGATGAATGGAGAGACCCCTTACAGAAGAGACCGTAATTGAACCCCGATCTTAAAGGTGTACCACAAGACCATAAGAGATAGGAACAGAAGTAGGCCATTCAGCCCATCGAGTCTGCTCTGCCATTCAATCATGGGCTGATCCAATTCTTCCAGTCCTCCCTGCTGAGTGAATAAACTGCAGAGCAGACTCAATGGAGAAATGGTCTAATTCTGCTTCCATATTTTATGGCTTAATCAAGAATCTATCAACTTCCACTTCAAATATATTTAATGACTTGGCCTCCACAACCATCTGTGGCAATGAATTCCACAGACTCACCACCCTCCGGCAAAAGAAATTTCTCCTCACCTCTGCTGTAAAGCCACGTTCCTCTGTTGTGAGGTCCTCGACTCCCCAGCTATAGAAAATATCCACTTTATGAACACCTTTCAATTTTTGGTAGGTTTCAATGAGATAGCCACCCCCCCACCACCATTTTTCTAAACTCCAGTGAGTACGAGCCCAGAGCTATCAAACGCTCCTCATATGTTAACCCTTTCATTCCCAGAATCTTTCTCATGAACCTCTCCAATGCCAACACGTTTACTTAGACGAGGGGCCCAAAACTGCTTACGGTACTCCAAGTGTGCCAGTGGGAGTCTTCCTCCTCCTACTGGCATTGCATGGAGTAGACATGTTTCTCGAACGGCTCCGTCCTTTTTAAATTACTGAATCCAATCTGTTATGAAAACTTACTTTTGGAGTCTTATGATGTCTCATGCTAAATCTTCTAAAAAGGAAGAGGACCCTTCTGTGACTGTGGAAGCTATTGCGGAGCTAATTCAGAAAGCTCAGAGTGAAACATCTGAACAACTTTCGGATGTGTGTTTAAAAGTTACTACAGAGCTTAAACAAATGGAGATTCTGCTGCAGACTATTCAAAAAACGTTACGGGAACATACTACTCAGATTCAACAACATGAAGATGCTTTAACGAGACTCGATACTAAGACGGATGAGTTGGAAAAGTTGGGAGATAAACAATCGAAAATTGTTGATTCTTTAAGACAAAAGGTTGTCGCCATGGAGAATAGATCAAGAAGGAATAATATACAAATTTTGGGTCTTCCTGAGTTGGTCGAAGGCAATCGACCTTCAGAATTTTTTGCAAAGCTGTTGGCTCGTTTGTTTTCTGATGTTTTGGATACCCCACCTAGAATAGACCGGGCACACCGAGCCCCAGTGTTTAAATCCTCTTCTCAACAAAAACCTCGACCTGTGATAATTGCTTTTCATGATTTCCAAACAAAGGTTTCTATAATTTGCCAAGCTCATCAGTTAGGTGTGATTAACTTTGAAGAGTACAAGATAAGGCTGCTTGAAGATTATTCGCCCGAGGTATTAAATGAACGTTTTAAGTATAAAAATGTCATGGCTGAGTTATATAACAAAGGCTATAAACCTTCACTAAATTACTCCACTCGCCTCAGGATCATTTTGAAAAATGGACCTCCTAAGTGGCTTCTTTCGATTGAGGAAGCGCACTATTTTCTTCAGGCCAAATCAAGTTCAGAAGATTAATTGCTTAATACTGTATCATATAAACTATGCTTCCTTAGCTTGACCAATTCTTTATTGTTGGAAGTTTGCAGTCTAATGGTTTAGTGCGTCTTTCTTTAGAGCAATTCTCTCTTCTATTCTCGTATACTCATATAGTTTCTGTTCTTATCGTATTTTAACATGTTTTGAATTCTTCAATTCTTCTTTAGTTCTTCTTAATAATATTTAATCCATCAACTCCAGAAGTTTAACTGCTTATTCCTGCTTCATATAACCTTGTTCCCTCAGTTTGACTGATCAATTCGTTGCACTTTTGTAGTTTGTTTCTTTCTTTGAACTATTCTTTTTCAATATATTTTCATAAATAATCCTTTTTCATCTCTTTTTTTCTGTTTAGAAAATTAATAGACTTATCTGAAGTAAGTTTTCTTCGTAATTATTTTTTGCAAGCACTGTGTTTTGAATTTTTTCAGTTCGTTTGAAGGTTAATTGGTCTCTGTTAGATTTCATTTTGTACTAATTGTCTGTAGTGAGATGCTGAAGATGTTCTATAGGTCAGTTGTGGAGAGCGCCCTCTTCTTTGTGTTGGGGAGGAAGCATTAAGAAGAGGGACGCCTCACGTCTTAATAAGCTGGTAAGGAAGGCGGGCTCTGTCGTGGGCAAAGTACTCGAGAGTTTAACATCGGTAGCTGAGCGAAGGGCGCTGAGTAGGCTACGGTCAATTATGGATAACTCTGAACATCCTCTACATAGCACCATCCAGAGACAGAGAAGCAGTTTCAGCGACAGGTTACTATCGATGCAATGCTCCTCAGACAGGATGAAGAGGTCAATACTCCCCAATGCCATTAGGCTTTACAATTCTACCGCCAGGACTTAAGAACTTTTTAAAAGCTATTATTAATGCTTTTTGAGATAGTGATTTAGATGCATATCATATTTTTTACTGAGTTAAGTATTGTATGTAATTAGTTTTGCTACAACAAGTGTATGGGACATTGGAAAAAAAGTTGAATTTCCCCATGGGGATGAATAAAGTATCTATCTATCTATCTATCTTCTCTTGGAGCTCTGCTAGTAGGATGTTGGGGGTGGGATTTATCAGTAGATTATCTTTCACCTTCTCTTGGGTGATTTTTTCTTTGGGAGGAGGTGGGCGGGAGTGGGCTGTTTTCTTTCTTTTTCCTTTTCATCAGTTGTTTGGTTATCCCTACCTCATCTATTGCTTGGTTAAGTATTTTGAATTTTAAGGTTTGGATTTTTGGTATATTCCAGGTTTAACCTCTGTTTTAAACATATTTAAATGGTACGCAATATTTATTTTCTTAGTTTAAATGTGAAAGGTTTAAACCACTCTGTGAAACGCAATAAGATTTTTACCTATATTAAGAAACTGAATACCTCAATTTTTTTTTACAAGGAACACGTTTGCAGATCTGACTGTGGACGTTTGTTCAAGCGTTGGAATGGTCTAGCTTTTCATTCTTCCTTTCAAGCCAAGGCCAGAGGTACTTCGATTTTGATTGACAATTCAGTTGCCTTTATTCAACATGACCCCATGTGGTTCGTTATGGTCTCAGGGAAATTAGATAACAAACTAATGGTTTTTGCTCATCTCTATGCTCCGAATATAGATGACCTCAGCTTTTTTGAACCTTATTCTCAAAAAGAATAAAGATCCAACTGATTGCTCTTCCTACAGACCTATTTCTTTAGTTAATGTTGGTGCTAAAATTTTATCTAAACTTTTGGCTCATAGGATGGAAAACATTCTGCCTGTATTATCTCGGATGACCAGTCCGGATTTATTAAAAATTGTTATTCTCATTTTATCAGTTATCGTTTACTGAATGTTATTTATTCTTCCTCTAAAGAAACTTCGGAATGCATGATCTCTTTAGACGCTGAGAAAGCCTTTGATCAGGTTGAATGGAATTACTTATTTAAAATATTAGAAAAATTTAACTTTGGGTCCAATTTCATTACTTTATTTATCTCCCACTGCACAGGTTCTTACTAACTCTCAGAGGTCTAAACCATTTAGTCTCCAACGTGGAACCAGACAAGGATGTCCTTTGAGTCCTTTGCTTTTTGATTTGGCTTTACAGCCTTTAGCCATTGCGTTTTGTGAACTTGTTGACATCTCAGGTATTTTAAGGACGGGTATCACTCATAAGTTGTCGCTTTATGCTGGTGACCTTTTGCTCTACATCTCTAATGTGGAGTCCTCTCTACCCTCAGTACTTTCTTTACTTTCTGAATTCAGTCAGTTCTCAGGATATAAACTTAATCTTCATAAGAGTGAACTTTTTCCTTTGAATAATTTGGTATCAGTCAACTCTGACCTTCCTTTTCAAATTGTAAGAAATCAATTTACTTATTTGGGTATAACAATTACTAGGAATTATAAATTTCTTTTTAAAGAAAACTTTATCACTCTTTTGGAATATGTTAAGAAGGTACTATCACACTGGTCTCCCCTTTCTTTATCACTGATTGGACATATCAATTCTATTAAAATGAATATTTTGCCTAAATTTTTATATTTATTTCAACCCCTACCTGTTTTTATTCCTAAATCCTTTTTTGACTCTTCAGACTCGATTATATCTTCTTTTTTATGGAAGAATAAAACTCCCTGATTAAACAAAGTTCATCTTCAGAAAACAAAAAAAAATGGGGGATGTAAAACCCAATTTTAGGTTTTAATACTGGGCAGTCAACATACACTAGCTTAGGTTTTGGTTATATTATATTAATAGTGATGACTGTCCAGTTTGGGTTTCTTCAGAAGTTACCTCTGTTAATAAATTTTCTATTATTTCTCGTTTTGGTCCTTCAATTCCTCTATTCTTAAGTAATTTAACTGATAATTATGTAGTTAAACATCCTTTGAGGATTTGGTTACAATTTAGAGAATCCTTTGGGATATTTGGTTTTTCACTTTCTAGTCCCATTTTTTCTAATTATTTTTTTAAACCTTGACTTGACTAATACAGTTTTTAAAGAGTGGAATAGACTAGGTATTGAATGTTTTCAGGATCTGTTAGAGATAGTCTCAACTTCATACATTTCCTAAATGTCCAGATCAGAATCAGAATCAGGCTTTAATCGCCAAGTACCTATGCACATACAAGGAATTTACTTCCGGCAGATGTTGTCTCTCTGCTCATAACAATAATGATAAATATAAATGAAAATATAGATTATACATACAGGTAGTGCAATCCAAGTAATAGTTAGCCGACAGTTAACCGGCAGTTAACTGTCCAGCAAAGTGACCGCAGTAGGGAAAAAACTTCTCCAGTGCCTATTAGTCTTAGTCTGGAGGGATCTGAAGCGCCTACCAGATGGAAGCAGATCAAACAGTCCGTGCGCAGGATGGGAGGAGTCCTTTATGATGTTCCCCGCCCTCTTCTTCAACCTGGAAGAGTACAGGTCCACAATAGAGGGCAGGGAGGCTCCAATAATAATTTAATTAATAAGAATTAAGATAAGAATTTAATTGATACAATTTTTACTCTGAAACCTTTTCACAATGGATCTATTTCTACTATTTATAGTATGTTGTTGGCAAAATTATGTTGTTAGACAAAATTTAAAATCTCTGGGAACAAGACCTACAGATTTCAATTGATGAGGATACTTGGAATGAAATGTTTAAACTTGTTCACACCTCTTCGTTATGTACACGTAACTCTCGTTTACAATTTAAAGTGGTTCATAGAGCCTATGTGACTAAAGATAATACAGATAATAAATCTCTCGTTTTTACTCAGATTTTTCTCCATACTGTAATAGGTGTAATGTCGAAGAGGCCTCTCTAATTCATATGTTTTGGTCCTGTCCGCGGCTTTATAAATTTTGGAACGAAGTATTTCAAACTTTCTTGGAGCTTTTTAAAGTGAACTTTAAACCCAACCCTTTGACTGTCTTGTTTGGCATTGTTGGAGGAAATGATTTTACTCTTAAGCCGAATGATTTGCATATCTTGGCTTTTATTTCTCTTTTAGCCAGAAGAGTTTTGTTGCTTAAATGGAAAGATGCTGCTCCGCCTACTCATGCCCATTGGTTGATTGATGTTATGTCATGTTTAAATCTAGAGAAGATTAGGTGTTCTATTTCTGTATCTGGACAAGATTTTTTCACATTATGGGGACCTTTTTGGAATTACTTTCACAATCTTCCACTTGTTCAGCAATGACAATAGCTACTACATGTTTGAATTTACGACTACATATCCAAGATTTTTTTCTTTTCTTTTAACCAAATGGCTGTTCTTTTTTCTCTTTTTTTGTTATAGGGTCTTGATTTTGCTCTAGATTAGAATAAAATATACCTTTTCAATATTATGGTTAACTTACTATACATAGATATGGGGCACTTCAACCTTGTTTCTATTTTCATAATATCATAATGTATTTTGTATTCGTCTATATTAACTTCCCTAATATTGATTGGCACTTGATTAGTTCCAAGGGTTTGGATGGGGCAGAGTTTGTTAAGTGTGTCCAGGATGGATTCCTGTCACAGTATGTTGACAGGCCGACTAGGGGGAATGCCATACTAGATCTAGTATTAGGTAACAAACCGGGTCAGGTCGCTGAGCTCTCAGTGGGTGAGCATCTGGGGGACAGTGATCACCGCTCCCTGACCTTTAGCATTATCATGGAAAAGGATAGAATCAGAGAGGACAGGAAAATGTTTAATTGGGGAAGGGCAAATTATGAGGCTATAAGGCTAGGACTTGTGGGTGTGAATTGGGATGATGTTTTTGCAAGGAAATATTCTATGGACATGTGGTCGATGTTTAAGGATCTCTTGCAGGATGTTAGGGATAAATTTGTCCTGGTGAGGAAGATAAAGAATGGTAGGGTGAAGGAACCATGGGTGACAAGTGAGGTGGAAAATCTAGTCAGGTGGAAGAAGGCAGCATACATGAGGTTTAGGAAGCAAGGATCAGATGGGTCTATTGAGGAATATAGGGTAGCAAGAAAGGAGCTTAAGAAGGGGCTGAGAAGAGCAAGAAGGGGGCATGAGAAGGCCTTGGCGAGTAGGGTAAAGGAAAACCCCAAGGCATTCTTCAATTATGTGAAGAACAAAAGGATGACAGGAGTGAAGGTAGGACCGATTAGAGATAAAAGTGGGAAGATGTGCCTGGAGGTTGTGGAAGTGAGCGAGGTCCTCAATGAATACTTCTCTTCGGTACTCACCACTGAGAGGGAACTTGATGACGGTGAGGACAATATGAGTGAGGTTGATGTTCTGGAGCATGTTGATATTAAGGGAGAGGAGGTGTTGGAGTTGTTAAAATACATTAGGACGGATAAGTCCCCGGGGCCTGATGGAATATTCCCCAGGCTGCTCCACGAGGCAAGGGAAGAGATTGCTGAACCTCTGGCTAGGATCTTTATGTCCTCGTTGTCCACGGGAATGGTACCGGAGGATTGGAGGGAGGCGAATGTTGTCCCCTTGTTCAAAAAAGGTAGTAGGGATAGTCCAGGTAATTATAGACCAGTGAGCCTTAAGTCTGTGGTGGGAAAGCTGTTGGAAAAGATTCTTAGAGATAGGATCTATGGGCATTTAGAGAATCATGGTCTGATCAGGGACAGTCAGCATGGCTTTGTGAAGGGCAGATCGTGCCTAACAAGCCTGATAGAGTTCTTTGAGGAGCTGACCAGGCATATAGATGAGGGTAGTGCAGTGGATGTGATCTACATGGATCTTAGTAAGGCATTTGACAAGGTTCCACACGGTAGGCTTATTCAGAAAGTCAGAAGGCATGGGATCCAGGGAAGTTTGGCCAGGTGGATTCAGAATTGGCTTGCATGCAGAAGGCAGAGGGTCGTGGTGGAGGGAGTACATTCAGATTGGAGGGTTGTGACTAGCGGTGTCCCACAAGGATCTGTTCTGGGACCTCTACTTCTTGTGATTTTTATCAATGACCTGGATGTGGGGGTAGAGGGGTGAGTTGGCAAGTTTGCAGACGACACTGTGGTGAACTACATATACCTGTCTGGACATGCTCCCCCCACTGCTGACTGCTCCTGTGGCTCCTCCCACAGACCCCGGTATAAAGGCGATTGGGGCCTGAGCCCTGCCTCTCAGTCTCCAGGATGTAGTATGGTGGTCAATTGCTGCTTGTTCTTTCTTCCAGTCAATAAAAACCAATATCTCGCCTCACGTCTCATAGAGTTATTGATGGTGCATCAGGCACAAAGGTTGGTGGTGTTGTAGATAGTGTAGAGGATTGTCAAAGATTGCAGAGAGACATTGATAGGATGCAGAAGTGGGCTGAGAAGTGGCAGATGAAGTTCAACCCAGAGAAGTGAGAGGTGGTACACTTTGGAAGGACAAACTCCAAGGCAGAGTATAAAGTAAATGGCAGGATACTTGGTAGTGTGGAGGAGCAGAGGGATCTGGGGGTACATGTCCACACATCCCTGAAAGTTGCCTCACAGGTAGATAGGGTAGTTAAGAAAGCTTATGGGGTGTTAGCTTTCATAAGTTGAGGGATAGAGTTTAAGAGACGCAATGTAATGATGCAGTTCTATAAAACTCTAGTTAGGCCACACTTGGAGTACTGTGTCCAGTTCTGGTCACCTCACTATAGGAAGGATGTGGAAGCATTGGAAAGGGTACAGAAGAGATTTACCAGGATGCTGCCTGGTTTAGAGAGTATGGATTATGATCAGAGATTAAGGGAGCTAGGGCTTTACTCTTTGGAGAGAAGGAGGATGAGAGGAGACATGATAGAGTTATACAAGATATTAAGAGGAATAGACAGAGTGGAAAGCCAGCGCCTCTTCCCCAGGGCACCACTGCTCAGTACAAGAGGACATGGCTTTAAGGTAAGGGGAGGGAAGTTCAAGGGGGATATTAGAGGAAGGTTTTTGGTGCGTGGAATGCACTGCCTGAGTCCGTGGTGGAGGCAGATACACTAGTGAAGTTTAAGAGACTACTAGACAGGTATATGGAGGAATTTAAGGTGGGGGGGGGTTATGTGGGAGGCAGGGTTTGAGGGATGGCACAACATTGTGGGCTGAAGGGCCTGCACTGTGCTGTACTATCCTATGTTCTATGCAAGTAATTAATGAAAATATTGAAAAAGAAAGTACTCCAAGTGTGGACAGCCAGAGGCTTTTCCCCAGGGCTGAAATAGCTAACACGAGGGGGATAGTTTTAAGGTGTTTGGAAGTAGGTACAAGGGTGGTGTCAGAGGTAAGTTTTTCACACAGAGAGTGGTGGGTGTGTGGAATGTACTGCCAGCGACAGTGATAGAGGCAAATACAATAGGGTCTTTTAAGTGACTCTTACCTAGATACATGGAGCTTAGAAAAATAGAGGGCTATACGATGCGGAAATTCTAGGCAGTTCCTAGAGTAGGCTACACGGTCGGCCGAAGAGCCTGAAATGTGATGTAGATTTGTGTTCCTAATATCAATGCCTCAGTAATACAGCTGTGATTTTTTTATTCTAATGAATCTAACAGTACGTTATATTTCTTCACGTTTCATGTAAATGCCCTCAGGAAAATGAATCTCAAGGAAGTATATAGTAATTATGTAAGTACTTTATAATACATTCACTTTGATCATTTTAACTTTGGTGGCCAGAATCGGGTACCAGGAGTGGTGTATGGGGCGGAGGTCGGTAAACCTGTGGAGTCCACCAGGGGCCAGGCCAGGCCAGGCCGGGTCGGGTCAGGTCAGGGGTCCCCTCCCCTCCCCTCCCCTCCCCTCCCCTCCCCCAACACACACACACACAGAGCTCCCCGAGAAATGAACCCAGCCCCCCCAAGTACCTCACCTGCCTCACCTGCCTCACCGAAGCCGCTTCCGGGCTGGGTCCCGCCTCCCGCCTCCATTGGCTGCAATCCCTGTTGTCAATTCCCTACGCCTCTTCCGGTTGGTTAAACGCCGGCTATGATTGCAGCGCTTTGCACATTCCCCCGCCTTCTCAGTTGTACTGTGCTCCGATTGGCTGTTCTATCAGCACCCGCCCGAGTTGCGGTCCAATCAGGTGGTCGGCCTGGCGGTGCGAGGTACCCCAAATTGTGGAAACGTAATTGCTACTTTCCGTTTAAATGTTTAAAATAAGGGTGAACTTTAAGTTCAAAGTAAATTTATTATCATTGTACGAATTCCCTGAGATTCATTTTCTTGCACGCATTCACTATAAAACATAGAAATGCAAACGTCATCAATGAAAAACTACACAAAGATTGACAACCAATGTGCAATTAATTAATACTGAGAACTAGCGGATGAGACCTTGAACGTGAGTCCAGACTGTGGAATCAGTTATGACTTGAGGCGCTGGTTATCCACGCTGTTCTCGATATTTATTATTATATTTTTCTCGGGCGAAGCTCTAAATCCTAGCCAAACACACTCGTTCCTCAACTGCTAGGGACTTTCCGACTCTACTAGTGGTGTTTGGTATTGTGGCTTTCTGGAGAAAAGGGAATTACTACACTCACTTGCCAATCCATTGAGATGTTCCCACAACCAATGATCTCATTTTAAGGACTCTATCTTATTATTTCATGTTCTCATTATTTATCGCCTAATAGTTTAATGCTATTGTCCAGTAACTTCGGGATGATACCAGCTATAGATATTACTTATTTACACTGTGTGTAGAGCAGTGTCCTTAGCTCCCACTCAATGCCAGGCAGACCAGGGAACCTTCAGGAGAGGGAAACCAGAGGTCCACGAGCCAGTAATCATCCGAGGTGGAGAGGGTCAGTAATTTTAAATTGCTGGGTGTTCCTATTGCAGAGGACATGCCCTGGGCTCAGCATGTAAACGTAATTGTAAAGGAAGCCTAGCTGCACCTCTTTTTCTTTCAGCAAGGAGATAATGCTGAGCCTTTGTAAGACACTAGTCTGGTGCATCTTAGAGAATTGTCAACCGTTTTGGGCCCCATATCTCGGAAAGGATGTGTTGTCATTGGAGAGAGTGCAGAGGAGGCTCACGAGGGTGATTTCGGAAATGAAGGGGTTAACATATAAGGAGCGTTTGGCAGCTTTGAGCTCCTACTCACTGGAATTTAGAAGAATGCATGGGGATCTCATTGAAACCTACAGAATGTTGGAAGAACTAGATAGGGTGGATGTGGAGAAGGTGTGTCCTGTGGTGGGGGTATCAAGGACTAAAGGGCACAGTCTCAAAATTGAGGGGCAACCCTTTAGAACAGAGGCAAGGATTAATTTTTTCAGCTACAGAGTTGTGAATCTGTGGAATGCTCTGCCACAGACTGCGGTGGAGGCCAAGTCCATGGGTATATTTAAGGTGGAATTTGATTGTTTCCTGATCGGTCAGGGCATCAAAAGATATGGTGAGAAAGCAGGTGGATGGGGTTGACTGGGATCTGGGATCAGCCATGATGGGAGCAGACTCGATGGGCTGAATGGCCTAATTCTGCTCCTATGTCTTATGGTCTTGTGATATTATGGTGGAAGATGCATTAGTGACAGGGACATCGAAGAGCAGACAAATTCTTGGGAGACAGGTTGTTGTGGTGGGAGATTTTAGTTACCCAAATATTGACTGGAATTTCCCTAGAGTGAGGGGTTTAGTTGGGGTGGAGTTTGTTAGGTGTGTTCAGGAAGATTCCTTGATACAATACATAGATTAGCCTACAAGAGGAGAGGCTGTACTTGATCTGGTATTGGGAAATGAACCTGGTCAGGTGTCAGGGCTCTCAGTGAGAGAGCATTTTGGAGAGAGTGATCACAATTCTATCTCCTTTACCACAGCATTGGAGAGGGGTGGGAACAGAAAAAGTAAGGGAAATATTTAGTTGGTTGTCGTGTTCCTGTTGGATTATGGCCAACACATTAGTACTGTACTTCAGAAGCGGTCAGTCTAGTGGTCTGGTTTACCTGATTTAGCAGCGTGTACAATACTGTGGGTACACCTCAGGCCACTTTAATCCTGTGCAAGTGTGCAAAAATTAAAAGTACTTAAAAGTATCCCGTTCACATCTTCAACCAATCCAGGTGGCTGGGGTTGAAGTTGCCAATGCCTGGCAATGCGCTTTAGTGTTTTAATCTGTGAAGTTAGTTCCCCCGTCACTACTCATGTTAGTGGGGACTCTGAACCTTGGGATTGTCTCTCTCATGGGACACTTTACTATGGTGGGAGCTCATCCTTCTTTGCAGCAAACGCAAGGATCCATTTGGAAAACATTTTCACAATCACCAACGTGAGCTTGTATCCATTTTGTACAGGCACGTACACCTAGAAGCAGAGAAAACCTACAGCACAATACAGGCCTTTCTCTATTTTTCTAAGCTGGACGTACCTATCTAAGAGTCTCTTAAAAGACCCTATTGTATCTGCCTCCACCACCGTGTTGATTGTCAGCGAGGAGAATGTGTTATCACCAATCCGCACAGATTGTGGTCTTCCAGTTAGGAAGTCGAGGATCCATTTGCAGAGGGAGGTACAGAGGCCCAGGTTCTGCAATTTCTCAATCAGGATTTTGGGTATAATGGTATTAAATGCTGAGCTATAGTGGATGAACAGCATCCTGACATAGGTGCTTATGTTGTCCAGGTGGTCAAATGCAGTGTGAAAAGCCATGGAGACTGTATCTGCCGTTGACCTATTGTGGCGATAGGCAAATTGCAATGGGTCCAGGTCCCTGCTGAGGCAGGAGTTCAGTCTAGTCATGACCAACCTCTCAAAGCATTTCATCACTGTCGATGTGAGTGCTCCCGGGCGAATTTTGCAGCTGTTATTGATGTACCACCACCTCATACTGAACCAAAATGCCTTCTGTTTTGGGAAGGGTCAATTCTTGTAATCATTTTATTCCTGAATATCGAATGATGAAGGCTCCTGTTAGCCTCATCACTTTGCAGACCTGCCGAAATACAATAGACTCAGGAAATTAACACAACCTTTAATGCTCTTAAAACTGGTTTATCAACTGCCTCTGCTTTGGGCATTGCTGACTATTGCCCCTTTCCAATAAGTTGTCAATGAACGCCAAGGGTTTGCTAGTGGTATTTTACCACAATGGTAGGGCAGCCTCAGACGACCCATTGCATGTCATTCTGTATAAATACCGCCAGAATTAAGGGGCATGTCTGTTTGTCTAAGGTCTGAGGTTCTGCTGGGATCCTGGCCTATTGGACCACCCTCGGAGAGTTTGGGTCCCATGTAATTTTGTGTTAGGCGAACTGGTTATGAGATCGTGTTGCTCTCCAAACCCAATCTTTCCTTCCAGCGGGCCGATAAGCAAGCCTCAATGTCTCAGTCCTCTGTCCCAGCAGCATCAGTATTCACTCAGCCTTCTGGCCGATGACATCTGTGAAGCGCAAACAAGGGTTGGTGCAATGGAACACACTCGAGGATTTCTCATGGTTTCACACACACAGAGGTCTGGCTTCTGGATTCAGCCGGGTGGACTGGCTGAGTGCCCTCGCTAAGCGGGCGCATCGGCAAGCTCATGTGGAAAAAGGAAGGAACACTCAAGCGATCCCACAACCATGGTTTTCATCGGGAATATCGGCAGCCACTCAGAGGCAGTGAAACCTGCATTATTTGTTTAGAAAACTGAAATACTGTCAAAATCCGATCACTCGCCAACAGATGAGGGAATTGATTCTAAGATATAGGAGCAGAATTAGGCAATTTGGCCCATCGAGTCTGCTCCGCTATTTCATCATGGCTGATCCAATCTTCCTCTCAGCCCCAATCTCTTGCCTTCATGCCCTGACCAATCAAGAATCTATCAACCTCTGCCTTAAATATACATAAAGACTTGGGTCTCCACAGCTGCCTGTGGCAAAGAATTCCACAAATTCACCACCCTCTGGCTAAAGAAATTCCTCCTCATCTCATTCTAAAATAATGCCCCTCTATTCTGAAGCTGTGTCCTCTGAATTATGTTGAATTCAAGTTGGATAAGTCACCGGGACCAGATGAAATGTACCCCACGCTACTGTGGGAGGCAAGGGAGGAGATTGCTGAGCCTCTGGCGATGATCTTTGCACCATCAATGGGGACGGGAGAGGTTCTGGAGGATTGGAGGGTTGCGGATGTTGTTCCTTTATTCAAGAAAGGGAGTAGAGATAGCCCAGGAAGTTATAGACCAGTGAGTCTTACCTCAGTGGTTGGTAAGTTGATGGAGAAGATCCAGAGAGGCAGGATTTATGAACATTTGGAGAGGTATAATATGATTAGGAATAGTCGGCATGGCTTTGTCAAGGGCAGGTCGTGCCTTACGAGCCTGATTGAATTTTTTGAGGATGTGACTAAATACATTGATGAAGGTAGAGCAGTAGATGTAGTGTATATGGATTTCAGCAAGGCATTTGATAAGGTACCCCATGCAAGGGTTATTGAGAAAGTAAGGAGGCATGGGATCCAAGGGGGCATTGCTTTGTGGATCCAGAACTGGCTTGCCCACAGAAGGCAAACAGTGGTTGTAGATGGGTCATATTCTGTATGGAGGTCAGTCACCAGTGGAGTGACTCAGGGATCTGTTCTGAGACCCTTACTCATCGTGATTTTTATAAATGACCTGGATGAGGAAGTGGAGGGATGAATTAGTAAATTTGCTGATGACACAAAGGTTGGGAGTGTTGTGGGTAGTGTGGAGGGCTGTCAGAGGTTACAGCAAGACATTGATAAGATGCAAAACTGGGCTGAGAAGTGGCAGATGGAGTTCAACCCAGTTAAGTGTGAGGTGGTTCATTTTGGTAGGTCAAATATGATGGCAGAATACAGTATTAATGCTAAGACTTTCACCAGGTAGGGACATGGCCCAAGTGCGGAGTGAGAGACACTGAGGCAGGGCGATAGTTCAGACTTTAATGTGAACAGTGTTACGGGGAAATAAAACAATAAACACTAGGCCAAACAGGGCCTTTACTTGTGTGTTTGCACTCTTCAGCTTTTGGAGTAGGGCTCTTCCAGAATTTACACTATTGATTTGAATTATGATTTGTTGAATCAGTTGATAAGCTTGCTTGAAGCAGACACAAGTCGTGGGACCACAAAGCTGGGAACCTGGGTACTTCTGACTTGAAAAGCTCGGAATGGATACCGGAGAAACTCAATGTAGACTAGAGAAGCTCGGTATGTAGACTCCGGACTCTCAAAATGTAGAGTCAGGACATGCACTGAGAATAGAAGGCACTGTCTCCTCAAGCACCAATGTCAAAACATCACTGTTCAAACTTTGCTGAGTCCATTACCTGGCAAGATCCCTTGTCACACTGGAGACAGAAACTAGAGTTTATACATAGGAATTCCCACGGAACATTGTTGCCTCAATGAATCACTCTGACCAATGAATCTCACGGCCAAGGTCAGCTGCCTTCTGTCTGTTGGGTCCATCTTTGTGTGGTCGAGACTTGCTGTCACCCGGTTCGGACGTGGCCCAAGTGCGGAGTGAGAGACACTGAAGCAGGTCGATAGTTCACAGACTTTAATGCGAACAGTTTTACACAGAAAGAAAACAGTAAACACTAAGCCAAACAGGGCCATTAACTAAAACTCCCAAATGGAAAACGAGGCCTGCACTGCGGCTGAAAAGAACACCTAGGAATTAAACGAATACCGCGAGTCTTCAGATTCAGTTGACTCAACAGTCCAATTTCTCAGGCAAGGTGGAATGCAGGAAGCGAAGTGTAGCTATGTACTGTCCAAGTCTCAACAAATACTACGACGAAATGAATGGAGTTAAATACTATTGAAATAATAATCTCAGGGGTGTGTGCTTAGCCCACTGCTCTAATCTCAGGTGGTGATGAGAGGACATACAGGAGTGAGATATGCCAACTAGTGGAATGGTGCCACAGCAACAACCTGGCACTCAACGTCAGTAAGACTACAGTGCTGATTGTGGACTCCAGGAAGGGTAAGACGAAGGAACACATACCAATCCTCATAGAGGGATCAGAAGTGGAGAGAGTGAGCAGTTTCAAGTTCCTGGGTGTCAAGATCTCTGAGGATCTAACCTGGTCCCAAAACCCCAAAATATTGATGCAGTTATAAAGAAGGCAAGACAGTGACTATACTTCATTAGGAGTTTGAAATGATTTGGTATGTCAACAAATACACTCAAAAACTTCTATATATGTACCGTGGAGAACATTCTCACAGGCTGCATCACTGTCTGGTATGGGGGGGGGGGGGGGGGTGGGGGGGTAGCTTCTGCACAGGACTGAAAGAAGAAACAGGGGGTTGTAAATTTAGTTGGCTCTATCTTGGGTACTAGCCTACAAAGTACCCAGGATTTCTTCAGGGAGCGGTGTCTCAGAACGACAGCATCCATTATTAAGGACCTCCAGAACCCAGGGCATGCCCTTTTCTCACTGTTACCATCAGGTAGGAGATACAGAAGCCTGAAGGCACACACTCAGCGATTCAGGAACAACTTCTTCCACTCTGCCAACTGATTCCCAAATGGACATTGAGCCCATGAACATTACCTCACTTTTTAAATATATATTATTTCTGCTGTTTGCGCAATTTTTAACCTATTCATTATATGTAGACTGTAATTGATTTACTTTATTGTTACTGTATCACTTTTTACCATATAAACCATATAACCAGATAACAATTACAGCACGGAAACAGGCCATCTCAGCCCTTCTAGTCCGTGCCGAACGTTTACACTCACCTAGTCCCACCAACCTGCACTCAGCCCATAACCCTCCATTCCTTTCCTGCCATATACCTATCCAAATTTTTACTCTTACAACCCTTTTTAAACAATGGAACCACATGAGCAATACGCCAATCCTCCGGCACCATCCCCGTTTCTAAAGACATTTGAAATATTTCTGTCAGAGCCCCTGCTATTTCTACACTAACTTCCCTCAAGGTCCTAGGGAATATCCTGTCAGGACCTGGAGATTTATCCACTTTTATATGCCTTAAAAATGCCAGTACTTC
The DNA here is from genome assembly GCF_048418815.1 of Hemitrygon akajei. NCBI lineage: Eukaryota > Metazoa > Chordata > Chondrichthyes > Myliobatiformes > Dasyatidae > Hemitrygon > Hemitrygon akajei. Next base: position 3,379,848 of record NC_133127.1, on the reverse strand, counting down.
CTCCTCTTTAATCGTCACAGTTTCCATAACTTCCCTACTTGTTTCCCTTACCTTACACAATTCAATATCCTTCTCCTTAGTGAATACCGAAGAAAAGAAATTGTTCAAAATCTCCCCCATCTCTTTCGGCTCCACACATAGCTGTCCACTCTGATTCTCTAAGGGACCAATTTTATCCCTCACTATCCTTTTGCTATTAATATAACTGTAGAAACCCTTCGGATTTATTTTCACCATACTTGCCGAAGCAACCTCGTATCTTCTTTTAGCTTTTCTTATTTCTTTCTTAAGATTCTTCTTACATTCTTTATATTCCTCGAGCACCTCATTTATGCTGCCTATACTTATTGTAGATATCTCTCTTTTTCCTAACCAAGTTTCCAATATCCCTTGAAAACCATGGCTCTCTCAAACTTTTAACCTTTCCTTTCAACCTAACAGGAACATAAAGATTCTGTACCCTCAAAATGTCACCTTTAAATGACCTCCATTTCTCTATTACATCCTTCCCATAAAACAAATTGTCCCAATCCACTCCTTCCAAATCCTTTTGCATCTCCTCAAAGTTAGCCTTTCTCCAATCAAAAATCTTAACCCTGGGTCCAGTCCTATCCTTCTCCATAATTATATTGAAACTAATGGCATTGTGATCACTGGACCCGAAGTGCTCCCCAACACATACCTCCATCACCTGACCTATTTCATTCCCTAACAGAAGATCCAACACTGCCCCTTCTCTAGTCGGTACCTCTATGTATTGCTGCAAAAATCTATCCTACACACATTTTACAAACTCCAAACCATCCATCCCTTTTACAGTATGGACTTCCCAGTCTATGTGTAGAAAATTAAAATCTCCCACAATCACAACCTTGTGCTTACTACAAATATCTGCTATCTCGTTGCAAATTTGCTCCTCCAATTCTCGCTCCCCATTAGGTGGTCTATAATACACCCCTATAAGTGTTACTACACCTTTCCCATTCCTCAATTCCACCCAAATAGCCTCCCTAGCCGACCCCTCTAATCTATCCTGCCAGAGCACCGCTGTAATATTTTCTCTGACAAGCAACACAACACCTCCTCCTCTTGTCCCTCCGATTCTAGCACACCTGAAGCAATGAAATCCAGGAATATTTAGTTGCCAGTCACACCCCTCCTGCAACCATGTTTCACTAATAGCTACAACATCATATTTCCAGGTATCAATCCATGCTCTAAGCTCATCCACCTTTCTTACAATGCTCCTAGCATTAAAATAAATGCATTTAAGAAATTCTCCACCTCTTCCTCTCTGTTTATCTCTAACAGTACAAAGAACTTTACTGTCTTCTTTTTCTTCCTTCTCCCATACATCTATTCCTACTCCCTGGTTCCCCTCCCCCCTCATATCTAGTTTAAATCCTCTGGAGCCTCTCTAGCAAACCTACCTGCAAGAATATTTGTCCTCCTCCAGTTCAGATGTAAACCGTCTCGCCGGAACAGGTCCCACCTTCCCTAGAAAACTGCCCAATTATCTATAAATCTGAAGCTCTCCCTCCTGCACCATGTTTTCAGCCACGTGTTGATCTGCACTATCTTACTATTTCTAAACCCACCTGCACGTGGCACTGGTAGCAATCCTGAGATTGCTATCCTGGAGGTCCTGTCCTTTAACTTGGCACCTAGCTCCCTAAACTCACCTTTCAGGACCTCCTCACTCTTCCTACCCACGTCATTGGTCCCTACATGGACCACGACATCCGGCTGCTCACCCTCCCTCTTGAGAATACTGAGAACTCGATCCGAGATATCCCGGACCCTGGCACCAGGGAGGCAACAGACCATCCGGGATTCTCGGTCTCTTCCACAGAAACTCCTATCTGTCCCCCTAACTATCAAATCCCCTATCACTACTGCTCTCCTCTTTTCCCTCCTTCCCTTCTGAGCTGAGGGTCCAGTCTCGGTGCCAGAGACACGACCACTACAACTTGTCCCTGGTAGGTCGTCCCCACCAACAGTATCCAAAACGGTATACTTATTGTTGATGGGAACGGCCACAGGGGTGCTCTGCTCTTCCTGTCTATTCCCCTTCCCTCTCCTGACAGTCACCCAACTACCTGTCTCCTGACTCCTAGGGATGACTATCTCCCTGAAACTCCTGTCTATTTCTGCCTCTGCCTCCCGAATGATCCGAAGTTCATCCAGCTCCAGCTCCAGTTCCCTAACACGGTTTGTCAGGAGCTGCAGCTGGATGCACCTTTTGCAGGTGTAGTCATCAGGGACAACAGTGCTCGCCCTGACTTCCCACATACTGCAAACAGAGCACTCAACTGCCCTAACTGCTGCCTCCATTACCTACTCCTAAGCTAATTAGATTAATTAAAGGAGCTTACCCGGCCTTACCTCACCTGGAGTGAAGCTCGTACTCAGCCTCTGCTCGCTATTTAAATTCTCCTGCTGCCTCAGACACCGACTTGCATGCACTTGCACAGTTGTGCCCCGTTCAAACCTCGCCTCTGCCTGTTCTCGCCGAAGCCTGATTGAGCCAAAGCCGACCCACTCTGCCTCAGTCCACTCCGACGATGGCTGCTGTAAATGGCGGTCTTTCCTTTAAACATTTAGCGTGCTACGTCACACGCCTGCGCAGTCTAGCCTCTTTGCCACGATCAGTTAAAACAAAACAGCTTCTCTCCGAGCTTCTTTTACCTCTTCCCTCTCCGCCTCTTGCTGCCATTTTCTTCTATATTATGTATTGCATTGAACTGCCGCTGCTAAGTTAACAAATTTCAAGTCACATGCCGTGATGATAAACCTGATTCTGATTCTGAATTCATTGAGAAAGCACGCGTCGCAAACACTGTGCAGTGAGCTGGCAAAGCTGGAGTTTGTTGAGGGATACCTTATGTCCCTTTTCAGCACAGACGAGGCACAATGGAACAGGACAGCTTGAATGTCCAGTCCATGGAAAAGTACCTTCCATTATAAAGATAGGTTTCTTTGGTGTTGGTTGTTGCACTATTTTTGAAATTCAAAAATCACCACAGTGGACCATCAGACAGGTCTGTGAAAGACGGGGTTAATGCAATATAAAAATGGGCGAGTCCATTCAATGCTCGGAAAATGCACCACACTAGTCATGAGCCTATCGTTTTCCCCTCCGGGCAATACAGAGCTCACCAGTTACCACTGGCCACCCCCATCTGTTAAGAAACTCCTGGACAGGTACATGGAGCTCAGAAAAATAGAGGGCAATGAGTAACCTCAGGTAATTTCTAAGGTAGGGACCTGTTCAGCACAGCTTTGTGAGCTGAAGGGCCTGTATTGTGCTGTAGGTGTTCTAAGTTTCTATCTCATGCCAAAAACTGAGAATGAACTCAGTCCTACTGCACACTGCCGTACTAGGCTGAAACACCAATAATGAGATCACCATAAGATATAGGAACAGAAGTAGGCCATTCAGCCCATCAAGTCTGCTCCGCCATTCAATCATGGGCTGATCCAATTCTTCCAGTCATCCCCACTCCCCTGCCTTCTCACCATACCCTTTGATGCCCTGGCTAATCAAGAATCTATCTATCTCTGCCTTGAATACACCCAATGACTTGGCCTCCACAACCACTCTTGGCAACAAATTCCACAGATTTACTACCCTCTGACTGAAGTAATTTCTCCGCAACTCTGTTCTAAATGAACGTCCTTCAACTCTGAAGTCGTTGTGTCTTGTCCTAGACTACCCTACCATGCGAAATAACTTCGCCATATCTAATCTGTTCAGGCTTTTTAACATTTGGAATGTTTCTGTGAGATCCTCCCCATTCTCCTGAACTCCAGGGAATACAGCCCAAGAGCTGCCAGACATTCCTCATACAGTAACCCTTTCATTCCTGGAATTATCCTTGTGAATTTTCTCTGAACCCTCTCCAATGTCAGTATATCCTTTCTAAAATAAGGAGCCCCAAAATGCACACAATACTCCCAAGTGTGGTCTCACGAGTGCTTTATAGAGCCTCAACATCACATCCCTGTTCTTATATTCTATACCTCTAGAAATGAATGCCAACATTGCATTCGCCTTCTTCACCACCAACTCAACCTGGAGGTTAACCTTTAGGGTATCCTGCACAAGGACTCCCAAGTCTCTTTGCATCTCTGCATTTTGAATTCTCTCCTCATCTAAATAATAGTCTGTCCGTTTATTTCTTCCACCAAAGTGCATGACCATACACTTTCCAACATTGTATTTCATTTGCCACTTCTTTGCCCATTCCCCTAAACTATCTAAGTCTCTCTGCAGGCTCTGTTTCCTCAACACTACCCACTCCTCCACCTATCTTTGTATCATTGGTAAATTTAGCCACAAATCCATTAATCCCATAGTCCAAATCATTGACATAAATCGTAAAAAGCTGCAGTCCCAACACCGACCCCTGTGGAACTCCACTGGTAACCAGCAGCCAGCCAGAATAGGATCCCTTTATTCCCACTCTCTGTTTTCTGCTGACCAGCCAATGCTCCACCCACGCTAGTAATTTTCCTGTAATTCCATGGGCTCTCATCTTGCTAAGCAGCCTCATGTGCGGCACCTTGTCAAAGGCCTTCTGAAAATCCAAGTACACCACGTCTACTGAATCTCCTTTGTCTACCCTGTTTGTAATTTCCTCAGAAGATTGCAGTAGGCAGTAGTCAGGTAGGATTTTTCTTTCTGGAAAATAGAGGGCTATGGTTAATCCTAAGTAATTGCTAAAGTAAGGACATGGTCCGCACAGCATTGTGGGCCGAAGGGCCTGTATTGTAGGTGTCCTATGTTCTATGAAGCAATGCTGGCTTTGGCCTATCTTGTCATGTGCCTCCAGGTATCCTGTAATCTCATCCCTAACGATTGATTCCAACAATGTTCCAACCACTGATGTCAGGTTAACAGGTCTATAGTTTCCTTTCTGCTGCCTCCCACCCTTCCCTGTACCTTCTCCCAAGCACCTTAAAACTGTGCCCTCTCGTGCTAGCCATTTCAGCCCTGGGAGAAAGCCTCTGACTATCCACACGATCAATGCCTCTCATCACCTTATACACCTCTATCAGGTCACCTCTCATCCTCCTTCGCTCCAAGGAGGAAGGGCTTAGTTCACTCAACCTATTCTCATAAGGCATGCTCCCCAGTTCAGGCAATATCCTTGTAAATCTCCTCTGCACCCTTCCTATGGCTTCTACGTCCTCCCTGTAGTGAGGCGACCAGAACTGAGCACAGTACTCCAAGTGGGGTCTGACCAGGGTCCTATATAGCTGCAACATTACCTCTCGGCTCCTAAATTCAGTTCCATGATTGATGAAGGCCAATACACCGTACGCGTTCTTAACCACAGAGTCAACCTGTGCAGCTGCTTTGAGCGTCCTTTGGACTCGGACCCAAGATCCCTCTGATCCTCCACACTGCCAAGAGTCTTACCATTAATACAATATTCTGCCATCATATTTGACCCTCCAAAATGAACCACTCCACACTTATCTGGGTTGAACTCCATCTGCCACGTAACTGAACTTCGGACGGGGTGCACGGCCGGAGTACCGGGGTGCTGCCAATCCAGTGTTTTGGATATAGTGGAAAAGGATTTGGTTCTGACTTCACTTCTTTTTGTTCCTCCTCTTTCTCCCTATTCTAATACACAGACTATAGTCATGGCCAACTTTGTCGGTCCCCTCCACCGGTGCAGAGGCAACCCTGAAATTGGGCTCACATTTCTGGGAAAGCTCTTTGGCTTGGAGCTGGTCCCGTTCCTGTCGCTCAGCACAGGCTGACTGCGCATTATAACGGGGTGGGAGGGGGGTCGGGCTTTTTGAGTCTGTCGTATAGTTTCTGCTAATCGTAAAACCTTTTCCAGAGCTGAATCCGGGCTGTGCTCAGACTGGTTTACACTATCCAGGCAGGGCTATATGAACTGAGACACCTTCCCCTTCCTTTTTTTGGGTTCAGAGGTTGATGTCGCATGGCTATGTTCAGCAGGTTATTCAAATTAAATCACATCTGCTGTCATTGATCTACCAACGTGCACACTGATGAATGAAACACTGCATCCCCAAACCAGATGCAAACCACAGCAATACACACAACACACCACACACACCCACACAACACACCCACACAACACACCCACAACACACCCACACAACACACCCACACACACACACACACAACACACACAACACACCCACAACACACCACACACACCCACACAACACACCACACACACCCACACAACACACCCACACAACACACCCACACAACACACTACACAACACACCACACACACACCCACACACACCCACACACACCCACACAACACACCCACACACAACACACCCACACACAACACACCACACAACACAACCACACAACACACCACACCACACACACACACAACACACCCACACAACACAACACACCACACAACACACCCACACACAACACACCCACACAACACACCACACAACACACCACACACACACACAACACACCCACACACACACCCACACACACAAACACAACACACCCACACACACACCCTCACAACACACCACACACAACACACCCACACAACACACTACACAACACACCACACACACCCACACAACACACCCACACACACACCCACACACACCCACACAACACACCCACACACAACACACCACACAACACACCCACACAACACACCACACAACACACCACACACACACACAACACACCCACACAACACAACACACCACACAACACACCCACACACAACACACCACACAACACACCCACACAACACACCACACAACACACCACACACACACACAACACACCCACACAAAACAACACACACACAACACACCACCTCAACACCCCACCCCCCCCCTGCCCCCCCACCCCCCACACAACACACCCACAATCACACCCACACAACACACCCACACACACACCCACAACACACCCACACAACACACCCACACACACACCCACACAACACACACAACACACCCACAACACACCCCACACAACACATCCACACACACACCCTCACAACACACCACACACACACCCACACACACCCACACAACACACCCACACACAATACACCACACAACACACCCACACAACACACCACACAACACACCACACACACACACAACACAACACACCACACAACACACCCACACACAACACACCACACACACACACAACACACCCACACAACACAACTCACCACACAACACACCCACACAACACACCCACAACACACCCACACAACACATCCACACACACACCCTCACAACACACCACACACACCCACACACACACCCACACACACCCACACAACACACCCACACACAATACACCACACAACACACCCACACAACACACCACACACACACACAACACAACACACCACACAACACACCCACACACAACACACCACACAACACACCCACACAACACACCACACAACACACCACACACACACACAACACACCCACACAACACAACACACCACACACCCACACAACACACCCACACAACACACCCACAACACACCCACAACACACCCACACAACACATCCACACACACACCCTCACAACACACCACACACACCCCCACACACACCCACACAACACACCCACACACAACACACCCACACACAACACACCACACAACACACCCACACAACACACCACACAACACACCACACACCACACAACACACCCACACAACACACCCACAACACACCACACACACCCACACAACACACCACACACACACCCACACAACACACACACAACACACCACACACACCCACACAACACACCCACAACACAACCACACAACACACCCACACACACACCCACACAACACACACACAACACACCCACAACACACCACAGACACACCCACACAACACACACACAACACACCCACAACACACCACACACACACCCACACAACACACACACAACACACCCACAACACACCACACACACACCCACACAACACACACACAACACACAACACACCCACAACACACCACACACACACCCACACAACACACACACAACACACCCACAACACACCACACACACACCCACACAACACACACACAACACACCCACAACACACCACAGACACACCCACACAACACACACACAACACACCACACACACCCACACAACACACCCACAACACACCCACACAACACATCCACACACACACCCTCACAACACACCACACACACCCACACACACCCACACAACACACCCACACACAACACACCCACACACAACACACCACACAACACACCCACACAACACACCACACAACACACCACACACCACACAACACACCCACACAACACACCCACAACACACCCACAACACACCCACACAACACACCCACACAACACACCCACACACAACACACACAACACACCACACAACACACCCACACAACACACCCACACAACACACCCACACACAACACACACAACACACCACATAACACACCCACACAACACACCACACAACACACCACACACACCCACACACACACACCCACACAACACACCCACACACAACACACCACACAACACACCCACACAACACACCACACAACACACCACACACACACACAACACACCCACACAACACAACACACCACACAACACACCCACACACAACACACCACACAACACACCCACACAACACACCACACACACACACAACACACCCACACAACACAACACACCACACAACACACCCACACAACACACCCACAACACACCCACACAACACACCCACACACACACCCACACAACACACACAACACACCCACAACACACCCACAACACACCCACACAACACATCCACACACACACCCTCACAACACACCACACACACCCACACACACACCCACACACACCCACACAACACACCCACACACAACACACCACACAACACACCCACACAACACACCACACAACACACCACACACACACACAACACAACACACACACACACAACACACCCACACAACACAACACACCACACACCCACACAACACACCCACACACACACCCACACAACACACACAACACACCCACAACACACCCACAACACACCCACACAACACATCCACACACACACACCCTCACAACACACCACACACACCCACACACACACCCACACACACCCACACAACACACCCACACACAACACACCCACACACAACACACCACACAACACACCACACACCACACAACACACCCACACAACACACCCACACAACACACCACACACACACCCACACAACACACACACAACACACCACACACACCCACACAACACACCCACAACACAACCACACAACACACCCACACACACACCCACACAACACACACACAACACACCCACAACACACCACACACACACCCACACAACACACACACAACACACCCACAACACACCACACACACACCCACACAACACACACACAACACACCCACAACACACCACACACACACCCACACAACACACACACAACACACCCACAACACACCACACACACACCCACACAACACACACACAACACACCACACACAGCCACACAACACACCCACAACACACCACACACACACCCACACAACACACACACACCCACACAACACATACACAACACACCCTCAACACACCACACCCACACCCACACAACACACGCACAACACACCCACAACACACCACACACACCCACACAACACACACACAACACACCACACACACCCACACAACACACCCACAACACACCCACACAACACATCCACACACACACCCTCACAACACACCACACACACCCACACACACACCCACACACACCCACACAACACACCCACACACAACACACCCACACACAACACACCACACAACACACCCACACAACACACCACACAACACACCACACACCACACAACACACCCACACAACACACCCACAACACACCCACAACACACCCACACAACACACCCACACAACACACCCACACAACACACCCACACACAACACACACAACACACCACACAACACACCCACACACAACACACCACATAACACACCCACACAACACACCACACAACACACCACACACACCCACACACACACACCCACACAACACACCCACACACAACACACCACACAACACACCCACACAACACACCACACAACACACCACACACACACACAACACACCCACACAACACAACACACCACACAACACACCCACACAACACACCCACAACACACCCACACAACACACCCACACACACACCCACACAACACACACAACACACCCACAACACACCCACAACACACCCACACAACACATCCACACACACACCCTCACAACACACCACACACACACCCACACACACCCACACAACACACCCACACACAACACACCACACAACACACCCACACAACACACCACACAACACACCACACACACACACAACACAACACACCACACAACACACCCACACACAACACACCACACAACACACCCACACAACACACCACACAACACAACACAACACACCACACACACACAACACACCCACAACACACCCACAACACACCACACAACACACCCACACACAACACACCACACAACACACCCACACAACACACACAACACACCCACAACACACCCACAACACACCCACACAACACATCCACACACACACCCTCACAACACACCACACACACCCACACACACACCCACACACACCCACACAACACACCCACACACAACACACCCACACACAACACACCACACAACACACCCACACAACACACCACACAACACACCACACACCACACAACACACCCACACAACACACCCACAACACACCACACACACCCACACAACACACCACACACACACCCACACAACACACACACAACACACCACACACACCCACACAACACACCCACAACACAACCACACAACACACCCACACACACACCCACACAACACACACACAACACACCACACACAACACACCCACAACACACCCACAACACACCCACACAACACACCCAAACAACACACCCACACACAACACACACAACACACCACACAACACACCCACACACAACACACCACATAACACACCCACACAACACACCACACAACACACCACACACACCCACACAACACACCACACAACACACACACAACACACCACTCACACCCACACAACACACCCACAACACACCCACACAACACACCCACACACACACCCACACAACACACACACAACACACCCACAACACACCACACACAACACACCCACAACACCCACACACACCCACACAACACACACACAACACACCACACACACCCACACAACACACCCACACACACCACTCACACCCACACAACACACCCACACAACACACCACACAACACACCACACACACCCACACAACACAGCCACACAACACACCACACAACACACCCACAACACACCACACACACCCACACAACACACCACACAACACACACACAACACACCCACACAACACACCCACACACAACACACAACACACACACAACACACCCACAACACACCACACACACCCACACAACACACCCACACACACCCACACAACACACCACACAACACACCACACACACCCACACAACACACCCACAACACATCACACACACCCACACAATACATCCACACACACCCACACAACACACCCACAACACACCACACACACCCACAACACACTACCAAACACACACAACACACTACCAAACACACACAACACACCACACACAACACACCAACAACACACTACCAAACATGCACAACACACCTACAACACAACACACCCACAACACACCAAACACAATACACCCACAACACACTAACAAACACACATAACAAAACACACCCACAACACACATAACACACCACACACAACACAACCACAACACACTACCAAACACCCACAACACACCACACACAACACACCATAACACAACACACACACAACACACCACACACAACACACCCACAACACACACACAACACACCCACAACACACCACCCACAACACACCCACAACACACACACACAACACACCAACAACACACTACCAAACACACTACTAAACAGGGGAAGATGGGGATATCTGGCTTGATGATGAAAATGAGGGAGAGAGGCTGGAGTGGACCCCTGGGTCTAGTCCTCGAGATGACTGCCTTCTCCCTTCCATGTCCAGAACAGTACGGCCAGGCCAGTGATTACACATTCCCGCGCCCACCGCGGAGTCATCGATCCGCAGCTCCTTCCTCTCGGGAGGAGGCGAGGCTCAGGAATGTGGTGGGGACAGAGCTCAGAGAATTCTCCGCTAAGAAATGAATGAGTTTAGGGGACAGGTACAGACAGAAGTCTGGGGAGTTGGTGGCCGCATGGTTCTTGAGGATCTGGAATAGGAGCCTATCTAACAGAGAAATTGGTGCGTTCGGGAGCCTATTGTCCCAACACACGATCAATAACGCCCTGAGATCACGGCTTGCTTCCCTTGAGCATAATGCATTCAGTAACAACAGCAGTTACACTTGGGCATCCTATTCTTTACTTCAAACCCTGATGCACTATCAAAAGACTGGAAGTAGAGTAAATACTGCAAGGCTTTTATTAGCAGTAAAACGGAGCACATCCGTGCTGGATGACTGTGGGAGGAGCAGAGACACAATCACCTTTATCCAGGGGTCAGTGGGAGGAGCCACAGGAGCAGTCAGCAGAGGGGCGTGTCCAGACAGGTATATGTAGTTCACCACAGACCCCAAGTGGCATGGGGCACAATAGAGGAGGGAACCTGTGAGCATTGTGCATGTGTGAGAGTGTTTGTGTGTGTGTGTGTGTGAATCTGTGTGTGTGTGTGAGTGTGTGTGTGTGAGTGTTTGTATGTGAGTGTGTGTGTGAGTGAGTGTGTGTGTGTGTGAGTGAATCTGTGTGTGTGTGAGTGTTTGTATGTGAGTGTGAATCTGTGTGTGTGTGAGTGTTTGTGTGTGTGTGAATCTGTGTGTGTGCGTGTGTGAGTGAGTGTGTGTGTGAGTCAGTGAATTTGTGTGTGTGAGTGTGTGAGAGTGTTTGTGTGTTTGTGTGAGTGTGAGTGTGAGTGTGTATGCATGAGAGTGTCTGTGTGTAAGCGTTTGTGTGTGTGTGTGAATCCGTGTGTGTGTGTTTCTGTGTGTGTGTGAGTGTGTGTGTCTGAGTGTGCGTGTGTGAGAGTGTTTGTGTGTGAGAGAGTGTTTATGTGTGAGAGTGTGTGAGAGTGTGTGTGAGTGAGTGTGTGTGAGTGTGTGTGAGTGTTTGTGTGTGTGAGTGAGTGTGAGTGAGTGAGTGTGTGTGAGTGTGTGTGTGAGTGAGTGTGTGTGAGTGTGTGTGTGAGTGTTTGTATGTGAGTGTGTGTGTGAGTGAGTGTGTGTGTCTGAGTGTGCGTGTGTGAGAGTGTTTGTGTGTGAGAGAGTGTTTATGTGTGAGAGTGTGTGTGTGAGTGAGTGTGTGTGAGTGTGTGTGAGTGTGTGAGTGTTTGTGTGTGAGAGTGTGTGTGTGTGAGTGAGTGTGAGTGAGTGTGTGTGTCTAAGTGTGTGTGTGAGAGTGTTTGTGTGTGTGTGAGTGTGTTTGAGTGTGTGTGTGTGTGTGTGAGTGAGTGTATGTGTTTCTGTGTGTGTGAGTGAATCTGTGTGTGTGAGTGTGTGTGTGTGTGAGTGTTTGTGTATGTGTGTGTGCGAGTGTGTGTGTGTGTTTGTCTGTGTGTGTGTGTGTTGGTCTGTGTGTGAGTGTGTGTGTGTGAGAGAGTGTTTGTGTGTGTGAGTGAGTGTGTGTGTGAGAGTTCTTGTGTGTCTGTGTGAGAGAGTGTTTGTGTGTGTGTGAGAGAGAGAGTGTTTGTGTGTGTGAGTGTGAGTGAGTTTGTGTGTGTGTGTGAGAGAGAGAGTGTTTGTGTGTGTGAGTGTGAGTGTTTGTGTGGGTGAGTGAGTGTGTGTGTGTGAGTGAGTGTGTGTGTTTCTGTGTGTGTGTGAGTGAATCTGTGTGTGTGAGTGAGTGTGTGTGTTTCTGTGTGTGTGAGTGAATCTGTGTGTGTGTGAGTGTGTGTGTGTGTAAGAGTGTTTGTATGTGAGTGTGTGTGTGTGAGTGAGTGTGTGTGTTTTTGTGTGTGTATGTGTGAGTGAATCTGTGTGTGTGTCTAAGTGTGTGTGTGTGAGAGTGTTTGTGTGTGTGAGTGTGTGTGTGTTTGAGTGTGTGTGAGAGAGAGTGTTTGTGTGTGCGTGTGTCTGTGCGTGAGTGTTTGTGTGTGTGAATCCGTGTGTGTGTGTGAGTGAGTGTGTGTGTTTCTGTGTGTGTGTGAGTGAGTGTATGTGTTTCTGTGTGTGTGAGTGAATCTGTGTGTGTGAGTGTGTGTGTGTGTGTGTCTGAGTGTGTGTGTGTGTGAGTGTTTGTGTATGTGTGTGTGCGAGTGTGTGTGTTGGTCTGTGTCTGAGTGTGCGTGTGTGAGAGTGTTTGTGTGTGAGAGTGTGTGTGTGTGTGAGAGAGAGTTTTTGTGTGTGTGTGTGTGAGTGTTTGTATGTGAGTGTGTGTGTTTCTGTGTGTGTGTGAATCTGTGTGTGTCTAAGTGTGTGTGTGAGAGTGTTTGTGTGTGTGAGTGTGTGTGTGTGTTTGAGTGTGTGTGTGTGAGAGAGAGTGTTTGTGTGTGTGAGTGAGTGTCTGTGTGTGTGTGTGTGTGAATCCGTGTGTGTGTGTGTGTGTGAGTGAGTGTGTGTGTTTCTGTGTGTGTGTGTGAGTGTGTGTGTGTGTGTTGGTCTGTGTGTGAGTGTGTGTGTGTGAGATTGTTTGTGTGTGTGAGTGTGTGTGTGTGAGATTTTGTGTGTGTGATTGTTTGTGTGTGAGTGTGTGTGTGTGTGGGTGAGTGTGTGTGCGTGAATGTCTGTGTGAGTGAGTGTGTGTGTGAGTATGTGTGTTTCTGTGTGTGTGTGAGTGTGTGTTTGTGAGTGAGTATGTGTGTTTCTGTGTGTGTGTGAGTGTGTGTTTGTGAGTGAGTGTGTGTGTGTGTGTTGGTCTGTGTGTGTGTTTGTCTGTGTGTGCGTGTGTGTCTGTGTGAGTGTGTTTGTGTGTGTGAGTGTGTGTGTGTGTTTGTCTGTGTGTGTGTGTGCATGCGTGCACGCTTGTGTGTTTGTGTGTGTGTGTGTGTTTGTGTGTGTGTGTGTTTGTGTGTGTGTGTGTGTGCATGCGTGCACGCTTGTGTGTTTGTGTGTGTGTGTGTGTGTTTGTGTGTGTGTGTGCATGCGTGCACGCTTGTGTGTTTGTGTGTGTGTGTGTGTGTGTGGTGTGTGTTCTGGCCAGTTACTTTTTCCTTATCAGACGCTCTTCGATAATTGCTGAGAAATGAATTGTCTGTTTTAAGTTTTTTGCAGTCCCACGGGAAGTTTTAAAGGAGTACAGGCCGGCTTTGTGATTTGTGTTCTAATCTATTATTTTATTTCTTGTTTTTTAATCTGTTACATATTTATTGTGTCTTAATCTGTTACTTTGTTACTTGTTTCCCCATGGTTTTTGTAATTGGATTTAGGGACGACTCATTTTTCATACAGGCCATATGAAATTTGAGTAGAAATTGTTGCAACTTTATTCGGGATATGAGATGCCCACATAGCAGAAGGAATTGAGCATCTGGGGAAGGGAGCAATTGATCTTGCGTTTTCTAAACACCCAGTGACTAATCAGGAGTGAGTACATTTATACCTCGCTGTATTACAGAATGACAAAGTGGCAGATGCTGATTTGTGGCAGGAGATCCTGTTATACATTCCTGTGGATGGTGTTTGAATTTGCACACTGGATCAATGGGTCAGATTGCTGAATTTGTATGACATCGCAGAACTGATGCCACTGGTATCAATTCCTTTGACGACAAAGAAAGACTGTTGGGGGAAATTATCTGGCCAGATTCAGATTTGTCGTATCTGTAACTTGGGGAACATGAATGTTTGGGCAAATTTTTATTGTTGTAAATAAATGATTAATATACCTCTTTACAGACAGCACTTTCTCTGTCAGTTAGAACAGGGCATTTGAGCTGGAAGGTGAATTTCAGGAGTACTTTCAAGAAACCAGTAGGCCAGCTTTTGCTGAGTGCCTTGAAGATGAAGAAAGGCTGCAGAAACCAGCCTGCTTAGCAGACATCATATGAACCGCCCTGGAGAAAATGTTTTCTCTTCGTGACAAGTTTCTTGGATTTAAAAGGAAACAATCTTTGGAAAATTCATGTCGCCAAAGGTAACCTTGAAATGCTTCCACTGGTGCCTGGGCTTAAGAGTGATGAAGGGTCAGAATTTAAAGCATAATTGAAAATCACCTAGAAAAACCATTTTGGCTAAAGCCAGTCATTTAACAGAAATTTATTATGCTTGCCTTACGAGTTTTAAAATTTGTGAGAGGGAAAGAAAGAAATTAATTTCAGGAAAGGTAAGATAAGCTTAACTACCTGCTTTTTCAAGAAAGGTTGGCTAAAACTTCATTCTCTACTCAAAAGGGCATTGATAATTGTTTATGGATTATTATATCTAACACTTACTGATCACGCTAACGTACTGTGTGCTGTAGAGTTAATATTTTTTTAACGCAGGGGTTCCCTGAGGCCTGAAAGTTATTTCAAGGGTTCCTTCAGGGCAAAGAAGTTGAGAAAGGCTGCTCAGACTTTACTTGGGCTCCCGTGGTTCACCAACATTCCTGGCGGCCCCACCCTGGGACTCCTGAGGCCGGAATGCAGGTCTAATGTGGGGAATGGGTGGGGCGGTGAGGAACATCTGTCTGCGAGTGACGACTCCTCTATCACACCTCCCTGCTATGTTCTCCACCTCTTTTCCACACCAAAAACCCAACATTAGTTTTATTTGTCTTTTCCACGTCCGAATATTCAAGTATGAAATGAAAGCGGGTGGATCCCGACTCCAGCCTGAGGAGGGAGTCAGCGAGCAGGTCTCGGCCTCTGGCCTGAGGGGGGCGTCAGCGAGCAGGTCTCGGCCTCTGGCCTGAGGGGGGAGTCAGCGAGCAGGTCTCGGCCTCCGGCCTGAGGGGGGCATCAGCGAGCAGGTCTCGGCCTCCGGCCTGAGGGGGGAGTCAGCGAGTAGGTCTCGGCCTCTGGCCTGAGGGCAGGGGGTCAGCGAGCAGGTCTCGGCCTCTGGCCTGAGGGCAGGGGGTCAGCAAGCAGGTCCCAACTCCGGCGTGCGGGGGGAGTCAGAGGGAGCGGGTCCTGACTCCGGCCTGAGGGGGGAGTCAGCGAGCAGGTCTCGGCCTCCGGCCTGAGGGGGGAGTCAGCGAGCTGGTCTCAGCCTCCGGCCTGAGGGCGGCATCAGCGAGCAGGTCTCGGCCTCCGGCCTGCGGAGGGCGTCAGCGAGCAGGTCTCGGCCTCCGGCCTGAGGGGGGCGTCAGCGAGCAGGTCTCGGCCTCCGGCCTGAGGGGGGAGTCAGCGAGTAGGTCTCGGCCTCTGGCCTGAGGGCAGGGGGTCAGCGAGCAGGTCTCGGCCTCCGGCCTGAGGGGGGAGTCAGCGAGCTGGTCTCAGCCTCCGACCTGAGGGCGGCATCAGCGAGCAGGTCACGGCCTCTGGCCTGAGGGGGGCGTCAGCGAGCAGGTCTCGGCCTCCCGCCTGCGGGGGTAGTCAGCGAGCAGGTCTCGGCCTCCAGCCTGAGGGGGGACGTCAGCGAGCAGGTCTCGGCCTCCGGCCTGCGGAGGGCGTCAGCGAGCAGGTCTCGGCCTCCGGCCTGCGGAGGGCGTCAGCGAGCAGGTCTCGGCCTCCGGCCTGAGGGTAGAGTTAGCGAGCAGGTCTCGGTCTCCGGCCTGTGAGGGGCGTCAGCGAGCAGGTCTCGGTCTCCGGCCTGCGGGGGGAGTCAGCGAGCAGGTCTCGGCCTCCGGCCTGCTGGGGGAGTCAGAGAGCAGGTCTCGGCCTCCGGCCTGCGGAGGGCGTCAGCGAGCAGGTCTCGGCCTCCGGCCCGAGGGTGGAGTTAGCGAGCAGGTCTCGGCCTCCGGCCTGAGGGGGGCGTCAGCGAGCAGGTCTCGGCCTCCGGCCTGAGGGGGGCGTCAGCGAGCAGGTCTCGGCCTCCGGCCTGCGGGGGGCGTCAGCGAGCAGGTCTCGTCCTCCGGCCTGAGGGGGGAGTCAGCGAGCAGGTCTCGGCCTCCGGCCTGCGGGGGGCGTCAGCGAGCAGGTCTCGGCCTCCGGCCTGCGGGGGGCGTCAGCGAGCAGGTCTCGTCCTCCGGCCTGAGGGGGGCGTCAGCGAGCAGGTCTCGGTCTCCGGCCTGCGGGGGGCGTCAGCGAGCAGGTCTCGGCCTCCGGCCTGCGGGGGGCGTCAGCGAGCAGGTCTCGGCCTCCGGCCTGCGGGGGGCGTCAGCGAGCAGGTCTCGGCCTCCGGCCTGCGGGGGGCGTCAGCGAGCAGGTCTCGTCCTCCGGCCTGAGGGGGGCGTCAGCGAGCAGGTCTCGGTCTCCGGCCTGCGGGGGGAGTCAGCGAGCAGGTCTCGGCCTCTGGCCTGCGGGGGGCGTCAGCGAGCAGGTCTCGTCCTCCGGCCTGAGGGGGGAGTCAGCGAGCAGGTCTCGGCCTCCGGCCTGCGGGGGGCGTCAGCGAGCAGGTCTCGTCCTCCGGCCTGAGGGGGGCGTCAGCGAGCAGGTCTCGGCCTCCGGCCTGCCGGATGCTCTGAGCAGCCGTGAGAGCGGGAAGTGTGACCGGAGCGGAATGGCGGCGTTGAGAGCGGCTGTCGGGGCGGCGAGGAAGGTCAGAGCGGGACCGGGACCGGGACCGGGACGGGTGCGGGGAGCTCTGAGAGTCGGCGCCGTGCCGACATGCATTGTCGGGGTGGGAAGGGATGGACGCGGCCGGTACAATACGGGAAACCCCAGGGGAAAGTATGGACAAGTGTGCGGGCTGTGATCGGCCGCTGTCCCGCTGAAGGTGAGAGCAAGGCTGGGTGGGACCCGGGGCAACATCAACACTGCAGCAGCTGTGGGGAAGCTCCCATACGGTATGGGAGCAGAATTTGTCCCGACCCTTCCTCTGGTCATAACGGTTATCAGGTTTATTATTTATCGTGAAATTGGTGGCTTAGTGACAACAGTGCAGAGCAGGACATAAGTTACGTACAATAAGAAATATTCTTAAAAGTGCAAAAAGAGTGAGGTGTTGTTCATTGTCTGTCCAGCAATCTGCTGGTGGAGGGGAAGAAGCTGTTTCTGAATGGTGTGGATAGCAGGCTCCTGTCCCTCCTGCCTGCTGGTAGCGAGTCCTTAATGCAGTTCTGCCTGTCTCAGATGGTGCATTACTGCACATGGAAAGCACAGGTCGTCAAGTAGTTGTGAAATTTCTTTCCGGCTGCTGACCCTCAAACCCTGCCTCCCATATAGCATCCCACCTTACCTTCCTCCATATACCTGTCTAGTAGTCTCTTAAACTTCACTAGTGTATCTGCCTCCACCACTGACTCAGGCAGTGCATTCCACGCACCAACCACTCTCTGAGTGAAAAACCCTCCTCTAATATCCCTCTTGAACTTCCCTCCCCTTACCTTAAAGCCATGTCCTCTTGTACTGAGCAGTGGTGCCCTGGGGAAGAGGCGCTGGCTGTCCACTCTGTCTATTCCTCTTAATATCTTGTACACCTCTATCATGTCTCCTCTCATCCTCCTTCTCTCCAAAGAGTAAAGCCCCAGCTCCCTTAATCTCTGATCATAATCCATACTCTCTAAACCAGGCAGCATCCTGGTAAATCTCCTCTGTACCCTTTCCAATTCTTCCACATCCTTCCTATAGTGAGGTGACCAGAACTGGACTCAGTACTCCAAGTGTGGCCTAACTAGAGTTTTATAGAGCTGCATCATTACATCACGTCTCTTACACTCTATCCCTTGACTTATGAAAGCTAACACCCCATAAGCTTTCTTAACTACCCTATCTACCTGTGAGGCAACTTTCAGGGATCTGTGGACATGTACCCCCAGATCCCTCTGTTCCTCCACACTACCAAGTATCCTGCCATTTACTTTAACCATATAACAATCACAGTATGGAAACAGGCCATTCCGGCCCTCCTAGTCCGTACAGAACTCTTAATCTCACCTAGTCCCACCTACCCGCACTCAGCCCATAACCCTCCACTCCTTTCCTGTCCATATACCTATCCAATTTTACCTTAAATGACACAGCTGAACTGGCCTCTATTACTTCTACAGGAAGCTCATTCCACACAGCTATCACTCTCTGAGTAAAGAAATACCCCCTCGTGTTTCCCTTAAACTTTTGCCCCCTAACTCTCAAATCATGTCCTCTCGTTTGAATCTCCCCTACTCTCAATGGAAACAGCCTATTCACGTCAACTCTATCTATCCCTCTCAAAATTTTAAATACCTCGATCAAATGCCCCCTCAACCTTCTACGTTCCAATGAATAGAAACCTAACTTGTTCAACCTTTCTCTGTAACTTAAGTGCTGAAACCCTTTGTGCTTTGTACTTTGTGCTCTGCCTTGGAGTTTGTCCTTCCAAAGTGTACCACCTCACACTTCTCTGGGTTGAACTCCATCTGCCACTTCTCAGCCCACTTCTGCATCCTATCAATGTCTCTCTGCAATCTTCGACAATCCTCTACACTATCTACAACACCACCAACCTTTGTGTCGTCTGCAAACTTGCCAACCCACCCTTCTACCCCCACATCCAGGTCATTAATAAAAATCACAAAAAGTAGAGGTCCCAGAACAGATCCTTGTGGGACACCACTAGTCACAACCCTCCAATCTGAATGTACTCCCTCCACCACGACCCTCTGCCTTCTGCAGGCAAGCCAATTCTGAATCCACCTGGCCAAACTTCCCTGGATCCCATGCCTTCTGACTTTCTGAATAAGTCTACAGTGTGGAACCTTGTCAAATGCCTTACTAAAATCCATGTAGATCACATCCACTGCACTACCCTCATACCTGGTCAGCTCCTCAAAGAACTCTATCAGGCTTGTTAGGCACGATCTGCCCTTCACAAAGCCATGCTGACTGTCCCTGATCAGACCATGATTCTCTAAATGCCCATAGATCCTATCTCTAAGAATCTTTTCCAACAGCTTTCCCACCACAGACGTGAGGCTCACTGGTCTATAATTACCTGGACTATCCCTACTACCTTTTTTGAACAAGGGGACAACATTCGCCTCCCTCCAATCCTCCGGTACCATTCCCATGGACAACGAGGACATAAAGATCCTAGCCAGAGGTTCAGCAATCTCTTCCCTTGCCTCGTGGAGCAGCCTGGGGAATATTCCGTCAGGGCCCGGGGACTTATCCATCCTAATGTATTTTAACAACTCCAACACCTCCTCTCCCTTAATATCAACATGTTCCAGAACATCAACCTCACTCATATTGTCCTCACCGTCATCAAGTTCCCTCTCAGTGGTGAATACCGAAGAGAAGTATTCATTGAGGACCTCGCTCACTTGCACAGCCTCCAGGCACATCTTCCCACTTTTATCTCTAATCGGTCCTACCTTCACTCCTGTCATCCTTTTGTTCTTCACATAATTGAAGAATGCCTTGGGGTTTTCCTTTACCCTACTCGCCAAGGCCTTCTCATGACCCCTTCTTGCTCTTCTCAGCCCCTTCTTAAGCTCCTTTCTTGTTACCCTATATTCCTCAATAGACCCATCTGATCCTTGCTTCCTAAACCTCATGTATGCTGCCTTCTTCCACCTGACTAGATTCTCCACCTCACTTGTCACCCACGGTTCCTTCACCCTACTGTTCTTTATCTTCCTCACCGGGACAAATTTATCCCTAACATCCTGCAAGAGATCCTCAAACATCGACCGCATGTCCATAGTACATTTCCCTGCAAAAACATCATCCCAATTCACACCCGCAAGTTCTAGCCTTATAGCCTCATAATTTGCCCTTCCCCAATTAAAAATTTTCCTGTCCTCTCTGATTCTATCCTTTTCCTTGATAATGTTAAAGATCAGATCACTGTCCCCCAGATGCTCACCCACTGAGAGATCTGTGACCTGACCTGGTTATGAATGCCCATAATCACTGCAGAATAAGAGAGAATGTAAGAATCGGGCTAATCATCACTGCCATGTGGCAGCAGTACAGTGCAATACATAAAAAAATACTGTAAGTTACAGTAATGGTCGCCAACCCGTCGATCGCGATCGACTAGTCAGACTTTGAGACTTTCCCAGTGGATCCCGAAAAAAAAAGGAAAATAAATGCACAAATACTGTTGAGAGATTGTTTCCGGGTTGCGGGGTTTTAGTTCCGTTCTTTCTGCCCAGTGCGCATGCGTGTAGCTCCCCCGCACTACACAGTGTACTTCAGTGGTCCCCAACGACCGGGCCGCGAGGAAACGATATGAGTCAGCTGCACCTTTCCTCATTCCCTGTCACACCCACTGTTGAACTTGAATACACTCGAGATCATCACCCACCTAAACGCAGTGATACCCTCGTGCCAGGGATCACTGGTTGGCCTCGGGCGGCTGGCGGGAAGTGCCGTCGCTACTGGCCTGGAGCACTGCCTCTGAACCTGTTTAACACACTGAATGTTCGTGGAGAATCTGGTGCTAAAATATCCGCAGACAACCTAATTCAGACTCAGCGTTTCATAAGTATCAGAGCAGCTACTGCGCTGCGATCTACTGAAACAAACTTTTGTCGGCCGACAGATCCTACAGGGAGGGGGGGGCGGGCGCGTCCTGTCGTACTCCTCACTCGGTCAGTCGCTCTCTCCGGACTGTGATCGCCGCAGCCCTGGCACGGGGAACCCCGGCCCTGACCCACCAACCTCTCAACCGACCCACGACCAACCACACCTGGCCAAGGCATCTGGCGGTGGGCAGGTGGGAGGCTGGAGCTCGGACCTAGAGGCTGCCTAATGAGGCAATGAAGCCCTCAAAACTGCTTCGGTACCTTGAGTCCAAACGCCCAGCTCTTAAACACGCTGAGTTTTTTCAGCGAGAGACGCAAAAACTAAATTGCAGAATAGACTGGACATAAGGAACAAACAGGAGGAAATCTGCAGATGCTGGAAATTCAAACAGCACACACAAAATGCTGGTGGAACACAGCAGGCCAGGCAGCATCTATAGGGAGAAGCACTGTCGACGAAGGGTCTCAGCCCGAAACGTCGACATTGCTTCTCCTTATAGATGCTGCCTGGCCTGCTGTATTCCACCAGCATTTTGTGTGTGTTGGACATAAGGAACCTGCTTCGAGTATCGCTATATTCCTGTCATGTTAAACACGCCCCCCCTCCCCCTCATCCCATCGGCTGGTCCGCAAGAATATTGTCAATATTAAACCGGTCCGCGGTGCAAAATAAAAGGGTGGGTGCCCCTGGTGTTTACACATTATTTCTACTTCCGGGTTGTGGGTTTTTACTTCCGGTCTTTTCTGCCTGGGTGCGCATGTGTGTAACTAATTGCTCTGGGGTCAATCTTGCCTTTTACTAAGGCCGAGGTAGGGGATCTTGGGCTTGAAAAGGTTGGTGATCTCTAAGTTACAGGAAACATTAGCTTTATTTGTCACATGGACATCCGTACATGGTGAAATGCAATGCTTGTATTAAAGACCGGCACAGTCTGAGGATGTGCTTGCTGGGCAGTCCATTGTCACCGTGTCTCTGCTCCCAACATAGCATGCCCACAGTTCACAACCCGAACCTCAAGCAATGGATGTAGTGTATATGGATTTCAGCAAGGCATTTGATAAGGTTCCCCATGCAACACTAATTCAGAAAGTAAGGCGGCATGCGATCCAGGAAGACCTTGCTTTGCGGATCCAGAATTGGCCCACAGAAGACAAAGGGTGGTTGTAGATGGTTTATATTCTGCATGGAGGTCGGTGACCACTGGTGTTCCACAGGGATCTGTTCTGGGACTCCTCCTCTTTGTGATTTTTTTTATGAATGATCTGGATGAGGAAGTGGAGGGATAGGTTAGTAAGTTTGCTGATGACACAAAAGTGGTGTTGTGGATAGTTTGGAGGGTTCATTTTGGTAGGTCAAATTTGAAGATAGAATATAGTATTAATGGCAAAACTTGGCAGTGTGGAGGATCAGAGGGATCTTGGGGTGCGAGTCCATAGGACGCTCAAAGCAGCTGTGCAGGTTGACTCTGTGGTTAAGAAGGCGTATGGTGTATTGGTCTTCATCAATTGTGGAATTGAATTTAGGAGCCGAGAGGTAATGTTGCAGCTATATAGGACCCTGCTCAGTATTGTGCTCAGTTCTGGTCACCTCACTACAGGAAGGATGTGGAAGCCATAGAAAGGGTGCAGAGGAGATTTACAAGGATGTTGCCTGGATTGCGGAGCATGCCTTATGAGAATAGGTTGAGTGAACTTGGCTTTTACTGCTTTGAGCGACGGAGGATGAGAGGTGACCTGATAAAGAGTTAGTCGGTTCCTTTGACTTGGTGGACAGCTGGCGGAATCTTCACTCTGACTCTAGTGCCTTCTCGAGAAGATCTAGAGGGGGATGCTCCCTGATAGACCTCCTGTTTATCTCTCGGGCTTACATCTCCCACGTGTCGGCATCCTCCATGCAGCCAGTGTTGTGCTCGGACCATCGCCTTGTGTGGATAGAATTTACTCCTCTGCATCCTCGGGTGGGATCTGGGTATTGGCATTTTAACAACCGACTGCAGGAGAACAGCCGATTCCGTGATTCGTTCCAAGCGTTCTGGGTCACCTGGAGAGAGACAGAGAGGTTTCTGCTCCCTACAGCTGTGGTGGGATGTGGGCAAAGCCCACATCCAGTTTTTATGTCAGGAGTACACTAGGGGGTCGACAAAGAGGCAGGGCTCTGAGATCAAATGGTTTGAGAAAGCTTTGCTTGGCCTAGAGTTCCGTCTTGGTCTGATCACTGGGGACCAACTCCTAAGCAGGAATAGCAGGAGAAAGATGCAGTAAGGAATCTGCAGCTCCAGCAGTCCCGAGGTGTGTATGTGAGGTCACAGATCCAAATGCTGCAGGATTGAGACCGTGGCTCACCTTTCTTCTACTCGTTGGAGAAGTGGCAGGGAGTTCAAAAGCAGCTGGTGGAGTTACTGGCTGCTGATGGCTCCTCCATCATGGACCCTGACGAAATCGACAAAGAAGTCCGCTCATTCTGTCGGTCCTTATTCTCACCAGATCCATCAAATGCAGAGGCATGCAATGAGGTCTGGAAAGATTTGCCTAAGGTCAGCCCAAAGGACGCAGCACGTCTGGATGCTCCCCTGACTCAGGAGTAGCTGTCTACTGCCCTTTGGTAACTCCGGAGGGGTAAGTTCCCTGGCTTAGATGGTCTGAATGTAGAGTTTTATCAGGCTTTCTGGGACGTCATAGGGGTTAAATACAGCCTTGTCCTAGGGGAGAGCCTAGCCACCAGGGAAATACCCCTCTCATGGCGGAGAGCTGTCGTGGTCCTACTGCCCAAGAAGGGAGACCTCCGCCTGCTAAAGAACTGGCTCCCTCTTGTGCGCGGACTACAAGACCTTCGCCCAGGCAATGGCCAACCATCTTGGTTTGGTAATGAGACAAGTGATCCATCCTGACCAATCTTACACGGACCTGGGCCACTCCATCCAGGACAATGTCCACCTAGCACGGGACCTGATCCATCTGCAACAGGAGACTGGGTCCCCAACAGCATTTCTTTCTCTTGACCAGGAGAAGGCGTTTGACCGGGTAGATCACAGTTTCCTGGTGGGCACTCTGCAGGTTTTTGTGCTCGGACAACACTTTGTGTCCCGAGTTCGGCTCCTATACTCTGCCGCAGAGTGCCTTGTTAAGATCAACAGATCACTGACAGCGCCCATTCCCTCCAGAAGAGGAGTACGTCAAGGGTGCCCCATGTCCGTTCAACTGTATGTCGAGCCATTCCTGAGCCGCCTTCGGCGAAGGCTGACAGGTCTAGTTCTGTGCGAACCGGACAGTAAGGTTGTCCTCTCGGCCAACGATATACTCTTCATGGTGACAGATCCCAGTGACCTGCGGAGGATGCGCGAGTGCCAAGAAGTTTTCTCGGCGGCATCCTCAGCTAGGATCAACTGGGCAAAATGTTTTGGACTCTTAGTGGGTCAGTGGCAGGTGGACTCCCTGCCGGAGGAGATAAGAGATTTTGAGTGGAGCACCAGGCATCTCCTTTATCTGGGAGTCTACCTGAGTCCTGGGGAGACCTGGCTGGCGAACTGGCAGGATCTGGAGACGAAGGTCATGGCCTGGCTGGGGCGCTGGTCAGGCCTTCTCAGGGTGCTTTCCTATGGAGGCAGGGTGGTGGTCATAAACCAGCTGGTGGCCTCCATGTTGTAGTACCGGATGGTCACCTTTGCCCTTTCTGCCCCCTTAGTCACGAGAATGCAGAGGAAGTTAGTGGACTTCTGGGGTAACGAAACACTGGGTCTCTGCAGCGGTCTTGAGTCTCCCAGTGGGAGAGGGTGGACAGTGGCTGGTGTGCGTTCGAGCGCGACTGGTGGCTCTCCGCCTTAGGACTCTGCAGAGATTCCTGTATGCTGAGCACCCTCCCAGGTGGCACGTCTTGGCGACATTCTTCCTCCAGAGGGGCTGCTGTCTTCACAAAGATATGCAGCTGCTACCGGCGGGCGTCAGCCCTGCTGCTTTGAGGAGTCTGCCCGGCTTCTATCAGGACCTACTGAGAGTCTGGAACATGGTTGCCTCAGGCCGGGAATCCCCTCCTCTGGCGGAGGGCGGAGTCCTGGCCGACCCTTGCCCCACCTCAACGGATGTCAGTGCGGCTCAGGTGTGTTGACCGACTCAGGCTGAGCTGCTTGTCGGGCCCAGACCCCGCAATCTTCTCCGGGAGCCGTGTCCACACAACTTGAGCTGTCTCTCCTCGATACCCACAACCCCATTCAGGGATGCAAGAAGAAGGTATTTGTATGGGCTGCTGCTCCACACCCTCCACTTCCTTGCCCTTGTCCACTGTCCCGACACGCCATGGTGATAGGTCTTTCCACCTGGAGGGGAGGGAGGACCCAATGGAAGTCCCTTTACAAAGAAGTTCTTCCCTTGACCTTGGGGATCTGGGGTGGAGAAGGCTGCTTAGGCTGGTGCCTTGTAATAAATTCTTTAGTTTGTACACATATCTCCCAGCCGCATGCCACTTCTGCGGGCTGGAGGAGACCGTGTACCACATGTACATGGAGTGTGTGAGGTTGCAGCCCCTTCTGGCGTATTTGCGTGGGCTGCTTCTCGCCTTCTGATTGCATTTTAGACCCACCCTATTTATATATGTTCATCCAGTAAGGAGGGGGACATGGAGGGATGAGGATGTCCTTGGCAACTTGTTCCTGGGGCTGGCGAAATCAGCCATCCGTGGGTCTTGGAAACGGGTGGCGGGAGGCTCAGCCCGGGCAGACTGCCTGGCAATGTTTAGTGGGTATGTTTGTGCCCGGGTAAATATTGAAAAGGAACACGCGCAGTCCACAGCGACCTTAGAGATGTTCCGGGACCATTGGGCTGCACGGGGTGTAAATGCCATCATTAACAGAGATGGAAACATTTGGTTTAATGTGTATTATCTATTTGTCATGAAGTATTTGTGTTAGTCATTGGTTTGCATATAGAACACTGAATTTGTAATAAAGATATTTTGTATGAATAAAAAACCCTCAGCCACCCGCTAACCCTCAGCCGTACCCTAACCCTAACCCTCAGCCGTACCCTAACCCTAAGCCTCAGCCGTACACTAAACCTAACCCTCAGCTACCCGCTAACACTAACCCTCAGCCATAGACTAACCCTAAACCTCAGCCACCCACTAACCCGAACCCTCAGCTACCCGCTAACCCTAACCCTCAGCCGTATCCTAACCCTGACCCTCAGCTGTACCCTAACCCTCAGCCGTACCCTAACCCTAACCCTCAGCCACATGCTAACCCTAACCCTCAACCGTACCCTAACCCTAACCCAAACCCTCAGCCACCCACTAACCCTAACCCTCAGCCGTACCCTAACCCTAACCCTCAGCCGTACCCTAACCCTAACCCTCAGCCACCCACTAACACTAACTCTCAGCCGTACCCTAACCCTCAGCTACCCGCTAACCCTAACCCTCAGCCGTACACTAACCCTAACCCTCAGCCACCCACTAACCCTAACCCTCAGCCGTACCCTAACCCTCAGCCACCCACTAACCCTAACCCTCAGCCACCCACTAACCCTCAACCACCCGCTAACCCTAACCCTCAGCCACCCGCTAACCCTAACCCTCAGCCACCCGCTAACCCTAACCCTGAGCCGTACACTAACCCTAACCCTCAGCCACCCACTAACCCTAACCCTCAGCCGTACCCTAACCCACTAACCCTAACCCTCAGCCGTACACTAACCCTAACCCTAACCCTCAACCGTACCCTAACCCTAACCCTCAGCCATACACTAACCCTAACCCGCAGCCGTACCCTAACCCTCAGCCACCCGCTAACCCTAACCCTAACCCTCAGCCGTACCCTAACCCTCTGCCACCCACTAACCCTAACCCTCAGCCACCCACTAACCCTAACCCTCAGCCGTACACTAACCCTAACCCTCAGCCACCCACTAACCCTAACCCTCAGCCACCCACTAACCCTAACCCTCAGTCGTACACTAACCCTAACACTCAGCCACCCACTAACCCTAACCCTCAGTCGTACACTAACCCTAACCCTCAGCCACCCACTAACCCTAACCCACAGTCGTACACTAACCCTAACCCTCAGCCACCCTCTAACCCTAACACTCAGCCGCCCACTAACCCTAACCCTCAACCACCCACTAAACCTAACCCTCAGCCACCCACTAACCCTAACCCTCAGTCGTACACTAACCCTAACCCTCAGCCACCCACTAACCCTAACCCTCAACCGTACACTAACCCTAACCCTCAGACACCCACTAACCCTCAGCCACCCGCTAACCCTAACCCTCAGCCGTACACTAACCTTAACCCTCAGCCGTACACTAACCCTAACTCTCAGCCACCCACTAACCCTAACCCTCAGCCGTACCCTAACCCTCAGCCACCCACTAACCCTAACCCTCAGCCGTACCCTAACCCTCAGCCACCCACTAACCCTAACCCTCAGCCACCCACTAACCCTCAACCACCCGCTAACCCTAACCCTCAGCCGTACACTAACCCTAACCCTCAGCCGTACCCTAACCCGCTAACCCTAACCCTCAGCCATACCCTAACCCTCAGCCACCCACTAACCCTAACCCTCAGCCGTACCCTAACACGCTAACCCTAAACCTCAGCCACCCACTAACCCTAACCCTCAGCCACCCACTAACCCTAACCCTCAGCCGTACCCTAACCCTCAGCCACCCGCTAACCCTAACCCTCAGCCACCCACTAACCCTAACCCTCAGCCACCCGCTAACCCTAACCCTCAGCCGTACCCTAACCCTCAGCCACCCACTAAACCTCAGCCACCCGCTAACCCTAACCCTCAGCCGTACACTAACCTTAACCCTCAGCCGTACACTAACCCTAACTCTCAGCCACCCACTAACCCTAACCCTCAGCCGTACCCTAACCCTCAGCCACCCACTAACCCTAACCCTCAGCCGTACCCTAACCCTCAGCCACCCACTAACCCTAACCCTCAGCCACCCACTAACCCTCAACCACCCGCTAACCCTAACCCTCAGCCACCCGCTAACCCTAACCCTCAGCCACCCACTAACCCTAACCCTCAGCCACCCGCTAACCCTAACCCTCAGCCGTACCCTAACCCTCAGCCACCCACTAACCCTCAGCCACCCGCTAACCCTAACCCTCAGCCGTACACTAACCTTAACCCTCAGCCGTACACTAACCCTAACTCTCAGCCACCCACTAACCCTAACCCTCAGCCGTACCCTAACCCTCAGCCACCCACTAACCCTAACCCTCAGCCGTACCCTAACCCTCAGCCACCCACTAACCCTAACCCTCAGCCACCCACTAACCCTCAACCACCCGCTAACCCTAACCCTCAGCCACCCGCTAACCCTAACCCTCAGCCACCCGCTAACCCTAACCCTCAGCCGTACACTAACCCTCAGCCACCCACTAACCCTAACCCTCAGCCGTACCCTAACCCTCAGCCACCCACTAACCCTAACCCTCAGCCACCCACTAACCCTCAACCACCCGCTAACCCTAACCCTCAGCCACCCGCTAACCCTAACCCTCAGCCACCCGCTAACCCTAACCCTCAGCCGTACACTAACCCTAACCCTCAGCCGTACCCTAACCCGCTAACCCTAACCCTCAGCCGTACACTAACCCTAACCCTCAGCCGTACACTAACCCTAACCCTCAGCCGTACCCTAACCCGCTAACCCTAACCCTCAGCCATACCCTAACCCTCAGCCACCCACTAACCCTAACCCTCAGCCGTACCCTAACACGCTAACCCTAAACCTCAGCCACCCACTAACCCTAACCCTCAGCCACCCACTAACCCTAACCCTCAGCCGTACCCTAACCCTCAGCCACCTGCTAACCCTAACCCTCAGCCACCCACTAACCCTAACCCTCAGCCACCCGCTAACCCTAACCCTCAGCCGTACCCTAACCCTAACTCTCAGCCGTACCCTAACCCTCAGCCACCCACTAACCCTAACCCTCAGCCACCCACTAACCCTCAGCCACCCGCTAACCCTAACCCTGAGCCGTACACTAACCCTAACCCTCAGCCACCCACTAACCCTAACCCTCAGCCGTACCCTAACCCACTAACCCTAACCCTCAGCCGTACACTAACCCTAACCCTAACCCTCAACCGTACCCTAACCCTAACCCTCAGCCATACACTAACCCTAACCCGCAGCCGTACCCTAACCCTCAGCCACCCGCTAACCCTAACCCTAACCCTCAGCCGTACCCTAACCCTCTGCCACCCACTAACCCTAACCCTCAGCCACCCACTAACCCTAACCCTCAGCCGTACACTAACCCTAACCCTCAGCCACCCACTAACCCTAACCCTCAGCCACCCACTAACCCTAACCCTCAGTCGTACACTAACCCTAACACTCAGCCACCCACTAACCCTAACCCTCAGTCGTACACTAACCCTAACCCTCAGCCACCCACTAACCCTAACCCACAGTCGTACACTAACCCTAACCCTCAGCCACCCACTAACCCTAACACTCAGCCGCCCACTAACCCTAACCCTCAGCCACCCACTAAACCTAACCCTCAGCCACCCACTAACCCTAACCCTCAGTCGTACACTAACCCTAACCCTCAGCCACCCACTAACCCTAACCCTCAGCCACCCACTAACCCTAACCCTCAGCCACCCGCTAACCCTAACCCTCAGCCAGCCGCTAACCCTAACCCTCAGTCGTATACTAACCCTTAGCCACCCGCTAACCCTAACCCTCAACCACCCACTAACCCTAACCCTCAGCCACCCGCTAAACCTAGCCCTCAGCCACCCACTAACCCTAACCCTCAGCCACCCACTAACCCTAACACTCAGTCGTATACTAACCCTCAGCCACCCGCTAACCCTAACCCTCAGCCAGCCGCTAACCCTAACCCTCAGTCGTATACTAACCCTTAGCCACCCGCTAACCCTAACCCTCAGCCACCCACTAACCCTAACCCTCAGCCACCCGCTAAACCTAACCCTCAGCCACCCACTAACCCTAACCCTCAGCCAGCCGCTAACCCTAACCCTCAGTCGTATACTAACCCTCAGCCACCCGCTAACCCTAACCCTCAGCCAACCGCTAACCCTAACCCTCAGTCGTATACTAACCCTTAGCCACCCGCTAACCCTAACCCTCAACCACCCACTAACCCTAACCCTCAGCCACCCACTAATCCTAACCCTCAGCCACCCGCTAAACCTAACCCTCAGCCACCCGCTAACCCTAACCCTCAGCCGTACACTAACCCTAACCCTCAGCCGTACCCTAACCCGCTAACCCTAACCCTCAGCCACCCACTAACCCTAACCCTCAGCCGTACCCTAACCCGCTAACCCTAACCCTCAGCCACCCACTAACCCTAACCCTCAGCCGTACCCTAACCCACTAACCCTAACCCTAACCCGCTAACCCTAACCCTCAGCCACCCGCTAACCCTAACCCTCAGCCGTACACTAACCCTAATCCTCAGCTGTACACTAACCCTAACCCTCAGCCGTACCCTAACCCGCTAACCCTAACCCTCAGCCACCCACTAAACCTAACCCTCAGCCGTACCCTAACCCGCTAACCCTAACCCTCAGCCACCCACTAACCCTAACCCTCAGCCGTACACTAACCCTCAGCTACCCACTAACCCTAACCCTAACCGTACCCTAACCCTAACCCTCAGCCGTACCATAACCCGCTAACCCTAACCCTCAGCCACCCACTAACCCTAACCCTCAGCCGTACCCTAACCCGCTAACCCTAACCCTCAGCCACCCACTAACCCTAACCCTCAGCCGTACACTAACCCTCAGCTACCCACTAACCCTAACCCTAACCCTCAACCGTACCCTAACCCTAACCCTCAGCCATACACGTACCCTAACCCTCAGCCACCCGCTAACCCTAACCCTCAGCCATACACTAACCCTAACCCTCAGCCACCCGCTAACCCTAACCCTAACCCTCAGCCGTACCCTAACCCTCTGCCACCCACTAACCCTAACCCTCAGCCACCCACTAACCCTAACCCTCAGCCGTACCCTAACCCGCTAACCCTAACCCTAACCCTCAGCCGTACCCTAACCCGCTAACCCTAACCCTCAGCCACCCACTAACCCTAACCCTCAGCCACCCGCTAACCCTAACCCTCAGCCATACACTAACCCTAACCCTCAGCCACCCGCTAACCCTAACCCTCAGCCGTACCCTAACCCTAACTCTCAGCCACCCACTAACCCTCAACCACCCACTAACCCTAACCCTCAGCCACCCGCTAACCCTAACCCTCAGCCACCCGCTAACCCTAACCCTCAGCCGTACACTAACCCTAACCCTCAGCTGTACACTAACCCTAACCCTCAGCCGTACCCTAACCCGCTAACCCTAACCCTCAGCCACCCACTAACCCTAACCCTCAGCCGTACTCTAACCCGCTAACCCTAACCCTCAGCCACCCACTAACCCTAACCCTCAGCCGTACACTAACCCTCAGCTACCCACTAACCCTAACCCTAACCCTCAACCGTACCCTAACCCTAACCCTCAGCCATACACTAACCCTAACCCTCAGCCGTACCCTAACCCTCAGCCACCCGCTAACCCTAACCCTCAGCCATACACTAACCCTAACCCTCAGCCACCCGCTAACCCTAACCCTAACCCTCAGCCGTACCCTAACCCTCTGCCACCCACTAACCCTAACCCTCAGCCGTACCCTAACCCTAACTCTCAGCCGTACACTAACCCTAACTCTCAGCCGTACCCTAACCCGCTAACCCTAACCCTCAGCCACCCACTAACCCTAACCCTCAGCCGTACACTAACTCTGACAGTCTGAGGACGTGCTGGGCACACCAACGGTTGCCCACATTTCGATAGCCCTAACCCATATGTCTTTAGAATGTGGCAAAAACCGGAGCATTTAGACGAGATCACAGGGAGAACATTTAAACTGCTTACAGACAGCAGCACGGTTTGAGATCCGTTCAGTGATCGCTGGCTCTTTAAATAGTAAGGAAGGCTTCACAGACCAATCAGAATTTTGATGGCGAGGGGGAAAAAGCTGTTCCTAAAACACTGAGTGTGACTTCACACATACTGGCGAATGTAACGGCAACAAAGGGAAATTATGATGATAAGTTATCAAGGAGCATAAAACAGTAAAATATTTTATAAGCAAGAATGAAATTAAGGGAAGTGGAGCTGAGAATAGGCCATTGGGTCAGAGATAGAGGACGATTGGAAGATGGTAGCATCATCTGTGGAGTAGAGCCAAATGATCCCCTTTATCCTGTGGTCTTTTTCCTGATCAGTCTGGATGTGAGTGAGGAGTAATGACATCACTGAACATTGCAAAGTGGAACGCAGCCCCGGTCCAGTGGATGCAACTTCGTTGTTTGAGTTTCAAAGGAAGAAATGACTCCGTGACTTTAGACCAGGGATTAGTTATGCTTACTGAACGTTAGAAAACATAGAAGAAAAAAACTGTACAGATCTTTCAGCCCACAACGTTGTGCCAACCATTTACTCTAAGATCAAACTTGCCCTTCCCTCCCACATGGCTCTCTACTTTTCTATCCTCCATGGGTCTTTCTAAGAGATTCTTAAATGTGCTGAATAAATCTTCTTCTACCACCTACCCTGGTAGGGCATTCCACACACCCACCAGTCTCTGTGTAAAAAGTTACCTCTGCCAGCCTCACTTATACTTCCCTCCAATCACTTTAAAGTTAGGCCCTGTTGTATTAACCACCTCAAGGGGCAGTTAAGGATGGGCAGGAAATGCTGGTCTTGCCGAAGACACTCAATTCTTTATGTTTGTCCAAAATGATACCCTTGCATATTAGCACCAGAGAACTGACAGATCATTCTTGTCAGAATCGTTTATTATCAGTGATCGTACGATGCAGTTTGCGGCAGCAATACTGTGTTCAGTTTGGATCCTGCAGCCCGCTGGTGGGTTGTAGGGGCGCTGTCACATGTCTTGGCAGGTGATGCCTAGCGGGGCCCTTCCCTCTCGAAGCCAGGCCACAGCCAACATTCCCCAGTCTCCCGGGGACGTGAGGGATTTAGGAGATGAATGAGGACCAGTGATGTCCATCTACCCTACGATGATGCTGTCTTTTTGAGGCATCACCTTTTGAAGATGCTGGGGAGGCTAGTGCCCACAATGGAGCTGGCTGCATTTACAACTTTCTGCAGGTTTTTCCAATCCTGTGCAATGGCCTTACAAAGTTGGAGAGCACGATATCTGTGGTACTTGTCGAAGCCATGAAAGCGAACCCAGATGCAGAGAGCATAAAAAGTGGCAGGTTACGGGATTGGTCTGTGGGTGGCATGGTGCAGAGCACATGGGGGTTCCAGTTCAAGTCTGTTGCCATCATATATACAACATTCCTCTGCACAACACTGTATCCACAAAACATATATCAGACAGCACTAAATATTACCACAGATAAGTTAATAAAATGTAATTCAAAATGTATACAGTACACAGCATGGGTAAACAGTGAACAGCTCGCTATCGTAGTGACGAGAACTCGGTTGTGGCAGGGTATTCATTTGTCTCACCAGACTGGGGAAGAACATTGAAATTTACAGCACATAACAGACCCTTCAGCCCACAATTTTGTGCCAACCATGCAACCTACTCTAGAAACTCCCTATAATTTCCTTACCGCATAGCCCTCTATTTTTCTAAGCTCCATGTAGCTATCTAAGAGTCCCTTAAAAAACCCTATTGTATCCACCTTTATCGCCGTCACTGGCAGTGCATTCCACACACCCACCACTCTCTGTGTGGAAAAACTTAGCTTTGACATTCCTCGTGTACCTACCTCCAAGCACTTTAAAACTATGCCCCTTGTGTTTATCCATTTCACCCTCTGGCTATCCACACGATCAATGCCCTTCATCATCTTATACATCTCTATCAGGTAAACTCTCATCCTTTGTCACTCCAAGGAGAAAACGCCAAGTTCACTCAATCTATTCTGATAAGGCACACTCTCCAATCCTGGCAACATCCTTGTAAATCTCCTCTGCACTCTCTCTACACTATCCCCATCCTTCCTGTAGTGAGGTGACCAGAACTGAGCACAGTACTCCAAGTGGGATCTGACCAAGGTCCTTTATAGCTGTAACATTGCCTCATGGCTCTTGAACTCAATCATACATTTGGTGAATACGCCTTCTTAACCACAGAGTCAACCTGCGCAGCAGCTTTGAGTGTCCTATGGACTCGGACCCCAAGATCTCTCTAATCCTCCACACTGCCAAGAGTCTTACCATTAATATTATATTCTGTCTTCAAATTTGGCCTACCAAATTACCTAACACTTATCTGTATTAAAGTCCATCTGCCACTTCTCAGCCCAGTTCTGCATCCTATCGATGTCCTGCTGTAACCTCTGACAGCCCTCCACACTATCCACAACACTCCCAACCTTTGTGTCATCAGCAAATTTACTAACCCATCCCTCCACTTCCTCATCCAGGTCATTTATAAAAATCACAAAGAGTAAGGGTCCCAGAACAGATCCCTGAGGCACACCACTGGTCACTGACCTCCATGCAAAATATGACCCGTCTACAACCACTCTGCCTTCTGTGGGCAAGCCAGTTCTGGATCCACAAAGCAAGGTCTCCTGAGATCTCATGCCTCATTACTTTCTGAATGAGCCTTGCGTGGGGAACCTTATCAAATGCTTTGCTGAAATCCACATCCACTGCTCTACCTTCATCAATGTGTTTTGCATCCTCAAAGAATTCAGTCAGGCTCGTAAGGCATGACCTGCCCTTAGCAAAGCCATGCTGACTATCCCTAATAGATCACGTCTCTCCAAATGCTTAGAAGTCCTGCCTCTCAGGATCTTTTCCAACAACTTACCCACCATTGAAGTCAGACTCACTGGTCTATAACTTCCTAAGTTATCTCCACTCCCTTTCTTGGACAAGGGAACAACTTTGCAACCCTCCAATCTTCAAGAACTTCTCCTGTCCCTATTGATGATGCAAAGATCATCGCCAGAGGCTCAGCAATCTCCTCCCTCGCTTCCCACAGTAGCCTAGGGTACATCTTGTCCAGTCCTGTCAACTTATCTAACTGAAATGCTTTTAATAGCTCCAGCACAGCCTATTTCTTGATGTCTATACGCTTAAGTGTTTCAGTCTGCTGTGAGTCATCCCCACAATTGCCAAGGTCCTGTTCCCTGGTGAATACTGAAGCAAAGTATTCATTAAGTACCTCCGCTACCTTCTCTGACTCCTTGCACACATTTCCTGTCTTGCTCCTGACTGGTTCTACTCTCACACAGCTCATCCTCTTGCTCTTTACATACTTGTAGAATGCCTCGGGGTTTTCCTTAATCCTTCTCACCACGGCCTTCTCATGGCCCCTTCTGGCTCTCCCAATTCCATTCATAAGCTCCTTCCTAGCAACCCTGTAATTTTCTAGAGCTCTAACAGTACCTAGTTTTTTGAACCTTTCAGAAGATTTTCTTCTTAACTGGATTTTCTACATCCTTTGTACATTGTGGCCTTTTACCCTACCGTCCTTTCCCTGCCTCAGTGGAACATACCTATGCAGAACAACATGCAAATGTTCCCTGAACATTTACCACATTTTTGCCATGTATTTCCCTGAGAACATCTGCTCCCAAGTTTCTGCTTAAATGCATCATGTTTCCCCCACCCCAATGAAATGCTTTCCAAATTGTCTGCTCCTCACCGTCTCCAGTGACGGAGGTAGAGTTGTGATCACTACCTCCAAAATGCTCTCCCACCAAGAGATCTGACACCCGACCAGGTTCATTTCCCAATACCAGGTCAACTACAGCCTCTCCTCTAGTTGGCTTATCTACATAAGAAGCTGTTACTCAGTCTGATAGTCCTGGTCCTGATGCTCCTGTACCTCCTTTCTGATGGTAGTCAGTCAAAGAGATTGTAGGATGGATGGTAGGGATTCTCAACGATGTTTTGGGCCCTTCATCTATGATGTTCTGGGTAAATGTCACAAAAAGGGGAGAGGGAGACCATGGGGATCCCCTGCTTCTTGTCTTCTGTAGGGTCTTGCAGTTCTGTACCACTCAGTGATGTAACCTTTACTGGGGGGGGGGAGGTGTTGTGGGCCCAGGTTAGATTGTCTTTGTGCTCTTCAGAACATCCTCTGCTTTGCTGTCAAAGGGCATCTTCATGGTGATCTTTAAAGTGCTGAAATCCCTTAGTGGGGGGAAATCGTTGTGACATTTCCAGGAAACTCGGCTGAGAATCTGCAGAGGCATTGGAGAGTGAGGCTGTGGGAGGTGCTGGTAGGGTGTGGCTGGTGAGTCTGTGGGTACAAGGGAGATGGTTCACTTAGGGAGGGTTAGAGCAGAGATGGCAGGGGGCTGGAGTGGAGTGGAGGTGTTACCAGTAGGGATCGTCTGGGCTGAATGGCCTGCTGCTCTTTTCCCTGCTTACTCCGTTTTCCCTGCTCTCCAACCCGCGATATGGTTTTCCTGCAGCTGAGTGTCCCGGCCATGGGGAGAGGCGACGGCCATTACCGAGTGACGATGATTCCGGGCGATGGTGTGGGACCCGAGCTGATGCACATCGTTAAAGAGGTGTTCAAGGTATGAGGATGGAGGAGGGTAAGAGGCTGGGAGGGGGGGCGGTTTGGGGGATGACGGGGCAGGGATGTGAGTTGGGGGCCGACAGAGCAAGGAAAGGAAATTAGTGGAGGAGGTGTAGAGGTTTGGTGAGGGGGGAGAGTTAGCTGCGGGTGTGTGCAGGTGGGGTGCTGGGTTTGAATGAGGTGGGAGTGTAGGTGAGCCACTCATAACTGTTGGGGGGGAATGAGGTGGGACTGAATGTCAGAGATGGGGGGTCGTTTTTCCCCTCCCCAAGCAGTAAAGGTACCGGTGTTATTTTTCGGAAAGGTGTTTGTCACAGAGGTGTGTTGTGTGGGGGTGTTTGCTGACAGTGATTTCCCTCTCCCCAGGCGGCAGCAGTACCAGTAGTGTTTGATGAGCACCACGTTAGTGAGGTACAGAATTTAGCCTCAGAACAGAAGCTGGAACAAGTTCTTGACTCCATGAAGACCAACAGGGTGGCCATTAAAGGTGAGGATTCAGAGATCACAGCATTCCCCAGCTGGAAAATCTAATCACCATTGACTTCCTATTAATTCTCTCCTCTTGCACCTTAAACCTGTGTCCACTGGTTCTTGTATGCTCCCACCCTGGGGAAAAAGACTGAGTTCACTCTGTCTATACACTTTATTGTATGCACCTCAGTAAAAGACTGCGTTCACTATATCTGTACACTTTATTGTATGCACCTCAGTAAAAGACTGCGTTCACTATATCTGTACACTTTATTGTATGCACCTCAGTAAAAGACTGCGTTCACTATATCTATACACTTTATTGTATGCACCTCAGTAAAAGACTGCGTTCACTATATCTGTACACTTTATTGTATGCACCTCAGTAAGGTTGCCCATCAGTTTTCTATGCTCCAAAGAACGAAGCCCCAACCTGCAAAACCTCTCTCCACAACTTAGTCCTTCAGGTCCCTGTAGCATTCTCATAAACTTTTTTGTCAGTATTTTCAACTTAATGGTATCTTTCCTGTAACAGATTGGCCAAAACTAACCACAACACTCCAAATGTTATGTAACGTACCGACCCTGTACTCTTCGTCGCTGCGACGTGACGTACCGACCCTGTTCTCTTCGTCGCTGCGACGTGACGTACCGACCCTGTACTCTTCGTCGCTGCGAGGTGACGTACCGACCCTGTGCTCTTCGTCGCTGCGACGTGACGTACCGACCCTGTACTCTTCGTCGCTGCGAGGTGACGTATCGACCCTGTGCTCTTCGTCGCTGCGACGTGACGTACCGACCCTGTACTCTTCGTCGCTGCGAGGTGACGTACCGACCCTGTGCTCTTCGTCGCTGCGACGTGACGTACCGACCCTGTTCTCTTCGTCGCTGCGAGGTGACGTACCGACCCTGTGCTCTTCGTCGCTGCGACGTGACGTACCGACCCTGTTCTCTTCGTCGCTGCGAGGTGACGTACCGACCCTGTGCTCTTCGTCGCTGCGACGTGACGTACCGACCCTGTTCTCTTCGTCGCTGCGAGGTGACGTACCGACCCTGTGCTCTTCGTCGCTGCGACGTGACGTACCGACCCTGTTCTCTTCGTCGCTGCGAGGTGACGTACCGACCCTGTGCTCTTCGTCGCTGCGACGTGACGTACCGACCCTGCTCTCTTCGTCGCTGCGAGGTGACGTACCGACCCTGCGCTCTTCGTCGCTGCGACGTGACGTACCGACCCTGCTCTCTTCGTCGCTGCGAGGTGACGTACCGACCCTGCGCTCTTCGTCGCTGCGAGGTGACGTACCGACCCTGCGCTCTTCGTCGCTGCGACGTGACGTACCGACCCTGTTCTCTTCGTTGCTGCGAGGTGACGTACCGACCCTGCACTCTTCGTCGCTGCGAGGTGACGTACCGACCCTGTTCCCTTCGTCGCTGCGACGTGACGTACCGACCCTGCTCTCTTCGTCGCTGCGACGTGACGTACCGACCCTGCTCTCTTCGTCGCTGCGACGTGACGTACCGACCCTGCACTCTTCGTCGCTGCGAGGTGACGTACCGACCCTGTACTCTTCGTCGCTGCGAGGTGACGTACCGACCCTGTACTCTTCGTCGCTGCGACCTGACGTACCGACCCTGTACTCTTCGTCGCTGCGACGTGACGTACCGACCCTGTTCTCTTCGTCGCTGCGACGTGACGTACCGACCCTGTACTCTTCGTCGCTGCGTGGTGACGTACCGACCCTGCACTCTTCGTCGCTGCGAGGTGACGTACCGACCCTGTACTCTTCGTCGCTGCGAGGTGACGTACCGACCCTGTACTCTTCGTCGCTGCGAGGTGACGTACCGACCCTGTACTCTTCGTCGCTGCGAGGTGACGTACCGACCCTGTACTCTTCGTCACTGCGAGGTGACGTACCGACCCTGTACTCTTCGTCGCTGCGAGGTGACGTACCGACCCTGTTCTCTTCGTCGCTGCGAGGTGACGTACCGACCCTGTACTCTTCGTCGCTGCGACCTGACGTACCGACCCTGTACTCTTCGTCGCTGCGAGGTGACGTACCGACCCTGTACTCTTCGTCGCTGCGACCTGACGTACCGACCCTGTACTCTTCGTCGCTGCGACGTGACGTACCGACCCTGTACTCTTCGTCGCTGCGACGTGACGTACCGACCCTGTACTCTTCGTCGCTGCGACGTGACGTACCGACCCTGTACTCTTCGTCGCTGCGACGTGACGTACCGACCCTGTTCTCTTCGTCGCTGCGACGTGACGTACCGACCCTGTACTCTTCGTCGCTGCGAGGTGACGTACCGACCCTGTTCTCTTCGTCGCTGC
Source organism: Hemitrygon akajei (assembly GCF_048418815.1). NCBI lineage: Eukaryota > Metazoa > Chordata > Chondrichthyes > Myliobatiformes > Dasyatidae > Hemitrygon > Hemitrygon akajei. Next base: position 3,338,701 of record NC_133127.1, on the reverse strand, counting down.
GAGGTGACGTACCGACCCTGTTCTCTTCGTCGCTGCGAGGTGACGTACCGACCCTGTGCTCTTCGTCGCTGCGACGTGACGTACCGACCCTGCTCTCTTCGTCGCTGCGAGGTGACGTACCGACCCTGCGCTCTTCGTCGCTGCGACGTGACGTACCGACCCTGCTCTCTTCGTCGCTGCGAGGTGACGTACCGACCCTGCGCTCTTCGTCGCTGCGAGGTGACGTACCGACCCTGCGCTCTTCGTCGCTGCGACGTGACGTACCGACCCTGTTCTCTTCGTTGCTGCGAGGTGACGTACCGACCCTGCACTCTTCGTCGCTGCGAGGTGACGTACCGACCCTGTTCCCTTCGTCGCTGCGACGTGACGTACCGACCCTGCTCTCTTCGTCGCTGCGACGTGACGTACCGACCCTGCTCTCTTCGTCGCTGCGACGTGACGTACCGACCCTGCACTCTTCGTCGCTGCGAGGTGACGTACCGACCCTGTACTCTTCGTCGCTGCGAGGTGACGTACCGACCCTGTACTCTTCGTCGCTGCGACCTGACGTACCGACCCTGTACTCTTCGTCGCTGCGACGTGACGTACCGACCCTGTTCTCTTCGTCGCTGCGACGTGACGTACCGACCCTGTACTCTTCGTCGCTGCGTGGTGACGTACCGACCCTGCACTCTTCGTCGCTGCGAGGTGACGTACCGACCCTGTACTCTTCGTCGCTGCGAGGTGACGTACCGACCCTGTACTCTTCGTCGCTGCGAGGTGACGTACCGACCCTGTACTCTTCGTCGCTGCGAGGTGACGTACCGACCCTGTACTCTTCGTCACTGCGAGGTGACGTACCGACCCTGTACTCTTCGTCGCTGCGAGGTGACGTACCGACCCTGTTCTCTTCGTCGCTGCGAGGTGACGTACCGACCCTGTACTCTTCGTCGCTGCGACCTGACGTACCGACCCTGTACTCTTCGTCGCTGCGAGGTGACGTACCGACCCTGTACTCTTCGTCGCTGCGACCTGACGTACCGACCCTGTACTCTTCGTCGCTGCGACGTGACGTACCGACCCTGTACTCTTCGTCGCTGCGACGTGACGTACCGACCCTGTACTCTTCGTCGCTGCGACGTGACGTACCGACCCTGTACTCTTCGTCGCTGCGACGTGACGTACCGACCCTGTTCTCTTCGTCGCTGCGACGTGACGTACCGACCCTGTACTCTTCGTCGCTGCGAGGTGACGTACCGACCCTGTACTCTTCGTCGCTGCGACGTGACGTACCGACCCTGTACTCTTCGTCGCTGCGAGGTGACGTACCGACCCTGTACTCTTCGTTGCTGCGAGGTGACGTACCGACCCTGTGCTCTTCGTCGCTGCGTGGTGACGTACCGACCCTGTACTCTTCGTCGTTGCGACCTGACGTACCGACCCTGTTCTCTTCGTCGCTGCGACGTGACGTACCGACCCTGTACTCTTCGTCGCTGCGACGTGACGTACCGACCCTGTACTCTTCGTCGCTGCGACCTGACGTACCGACCCTGTACTCTTCGTCGCTGCGAGGTGACGTACCGACCCTGTACTCTTCGTCGCTGCGACGTGACGTACCGACCCTGTACTCTTCGTCGCTGCGACGTGACGTACCGACCCTGTACTCTTCGTCGCTGCGACGTGACGTACCGACCCTGTTCTCTTCGTCGCTGCGACGTGACGTACCGACCCTGTTCTCTTCGTCGCTGCGACGTGACGTACCGACCCTGTACTCTTCGTCGCTGCGAGGTGACGTACCGACCCTGTACTCTTCGTTGCTGCGAGGTGACGTACCGACCCTGTGCTCTTCGTCGCTGCGTGGTGACGTACCGACCCTGTACTCTTCGTCGTTGCGACCTGACGTACCGACCCTGTTCTCTTCGTCGCTGCGACCTGACGTACCGACCCTGTACTCTTCGTCGCTGCGACCTGACGTACCGACCCTGTACTCTTCGTCGCTGCGTGGTGACGTACCGACCCTGTTCTCTTCGTCGCTGCGAGGTGACGTACCGACCCTGTACTCTTCGTCGCTGCGAGGTGACGTACCGACCCTGTACTCTTCGTCGCTGCGAGGTGACGTACCGACCCTGTACTCTTCGTCGCTGCGACGTGACGTACCGACCCTGTACTCTTCGTCGCTGCGACGTGACGTACCGACCCTGTACTCTTCGTCGCTGCAACCTGACGTACCAACCCTGTACTCTTCGTCGCTGCGAGGTGACGTACCGACCCTGTTCTCTTCGTCGCTGCGAGGTGACGTACCAACCCTGTACTCTTCGTCGCTGTCCTACCCTCATTTGTCTTCCAAAAATGCAAGGCAGCTCCACGCACTTCTCAGAATTAAATTGCATTTACCACACTGTGGCTCACTTACCCAGCTGAAAATATGCCCCTGTGATTTCAGTGTGAGATTTATTTATCACATGTATAGTGAAATACGTTGTTTATCTTATCAACCAAAGTAAATGAAGATGTGCTGTGGGCACATGTAAAGTTTGCCATACATTTCAGCAGTGAGTGACACAGCACATCCACAAGTTCAGCAAAATCAGCTCCACTCAGACAGTCCTCCAGCCACCGGCGTTGTTACAGCATCATGATGTTTGTTATTTGAATTTCTCCACGTACCCTCCCTCTGATTCCCCCCTCGTTGTTCCAGGGAAGATATACACTCCAATGGAATACAAGGGGGAGCTTTCGTCCTACGAGATGAAGCTGAGGTAGGTGTGGGGATGGGGTGAGGGGCTGGTGGGGGTGGGATGTGAAGCTGTGTCAGAGTGAGCGACTGGTGGTGAGGAGGTGGGGCTGGTGGGGGTAAGGTGGTGGGATCAGCTAAGGACGGGGCAGAGTGGAGGGAGGGGGCAATGTGTGTGGTTTTGTCTGTATCTGTGCGTCTGTTCTGCTGATCCAAGGTACCCCAGCGTACCAGCCAGGATTAGTGGGGAGAGGGAGGGTCAGTCTGAGGAAGGGGGAAAGGTCGGGGTCAGGGTGCTGTGACCTGATTGGCTGGCCGGACTCTGCAGGAAGAAGCTGGACCTCTTTGCTAACGTGGTGCACGTGAAGAGTTTGCCCGGATTCCCAACCCGACACAACAACCTGGACTTAGTCATCATCCGTGAGCAGACTGAGGGCGAGTACAGCTCGCTGGAGCACCAGGTGAGCGCCTGGCCCCTGACTCCCACCCTACCTTTGGCCCCTGACTTCCACCCTACCTTCCTTTGGCCCCTGACTCCCACCCTACCTTTGGCCCCTGACTCCCACCCTACCTACCTTTGGCCCCTGACTCCCACCCTACCTTCCTTTGGCCCCTGACTCCCACCCTACCTTTGGCCCCTGACTCCCACCCTACCTTTCACCCTGTCCATTGACTCTGCAACCAACTCAGACTTGACCATTAATCCCAGATGCCACCTCTGACCCTGGCGTTCTCTCTCCCTCTCTCTTGTATCAGAGTGTTCGAGGCGTTGTTGAGTGTCTGAAGATCATTACCAAGGACAAGTCACGTCGTATTGCCAAGTTTGCCTTCGACTTCGCCACCAAGAATGGGCGCCGTAAAGTCACGGCCGTGCACAAAGCCAACATCATGTGAGTGACGCCCCCCACCCCCTGCCCTCAATCTGCACCTCTCTCTCACACCACTGTCTCCCCACCCCACCCTTGCCCTCTCCTGTACCCCTCTTCCTCTCTCTCTCGGTTCTCTGACACTGCGCATGTTGTCCACAGGAAGCTGGCTGACGGCCTCTTTCTGCAGTGCTGTGAGGAAATGGCCCAACTTTACCCCAACATCCAGTACGAGTCAGTTATCATTGACAACTGCTGTATGCAGGTAAACCATCTGTCTCGTGGATGCCTGTCCAACAACCCTCACTCCCTGTTACCCTTCCCCACCTGTGTTCACCAACCCTCACCACCCTGCCCCACTGTCACATGCCATATGCCCTGTTCCCTACCCCTTCCCGTCATCCCTTTGTCCTCTCTCACGTACTAACCCTTGACTCCTTCCGTCCCCCACTGTGTGCCTAACCATCACCTCCCATCCCATGTCATGTGCCGCCTCCACCCTCACTGTTAGCCCACTGCCTCCCTCCATCCCTCACATGGAGTCTCTGACCCTCTGGCCCACAGCTGGTGTCTGACCCGTACCAGTTCGACGTGTTAGTGATGCCAAATCTCTATGGAAACATCATCGACAACCTTGCGGCAGGCCTGGTGGGCGGCGCTGGCGTGGTGCCGGGGGAAAGCTTCAGTTCTGAGTATGCTGTTTTTGAAACGGTAAGAGACAGACAGCCGACCTGCCCCCCTCCAGTTCCATCCTCCACCTCACTCTACCAATTCCTTCCCTGTGTATCCATCTTCAAAACAGTGAGGGGCAGAAATCTGTCCTCATCTGCACGCCTCATAATTTTATAAGCACTCAGCTCCAGTGAGAATAAACCCAGGCTATTCAATCACTGGCAGCACACATGAACACAAAATGCTTGAGAAATTCAGCAAGTCAGGCCAGTTCTGACAAAGGCTCTCAGCCTGAAAAGTCAACTGTGTATTCCTGTCCATTGATGCTTCCTGATTTCCTCCAACATTTTGAGTGTGTTGCTCAAGATATTCAGCAGAATCTCTTGTGTTTATGATTTGCTATCCAGTCTCTCCTTACAACATAAAGCTATGTTCTATCAACTGCCTATCCTTCTTCTCAGTACACACTGCATCTGTCTGTATGTGTGTATATGTAAGTATACTTGCATCCTCTGCCCTGTCACTCCAGTTCCCGTTTCCCCCCGTTCAAACCTTCTAGCAGAATTTACTATAAGGATATTGGCCCCCCTGGGTTCAGGTATAACTCAACCTTTTTGTACTTAAAAATGTTTGGATAGGCCTGGTTAGGGATAGTTAACTTGACTCTGTGAGTGGTAAGTCATGTGTAACCAATCTCAAAGGTTCATTTTATTATCAACATACACAACTAGTTCTCCAGGTAACAATGAAACCAAGAGAGAAAAAGAAAAGAAAGGCAACAGGATTATCAACCTCCAGAATCCACCTCCCTGCAAAAACAACAAACAAACGAAATGGATCATATCTTTCCCCCCGCCCCCACACCAGAGAAATGAACAAAACTGATCCGACACATCAACCCCCAAATCCTCCCTCCAACAAAATAACATCGTATAGAGTTTTCAGAGAAAGAAAAGATTTAAAAGGGACCTGATTTCCATTGCTCAGCTCACTCGCTCAGATAGAGGTTTGAATACTACTGCACAGTATAGGCCTTTCAGCCCATGAGTGTGGCGACCTTTTAACTCTAAGCTCAATTTAACTCTTCCCTCCTACATAGCCTTCCATTTTTCTATCAACCAAATGCCTTTCTAAGAGTTTCTAAGTACAGCCCTCCATTCCAGGGAACACACTGGCAAATCTCTCCTGCACTCCCTTTGTCGTTACCACATGCTCCTGCAGTGTGATTACACCAAAGCCTGTCTTGTTCAGCAGCAACGTGACTTCCCAGTCAGTTGGCAGTGCCCTTTCCACCGTCTACCTCAAAGTTCATGTATCTCACCAAATGCAACCCTGAGGTGCATTCACAGGCAGTACGAGAAACTCAGTGAAAAACTGTGCACAAGATGGACAGGCAACGAGTGTGTAAAATACAACAAATGGTGCAAAAACCGAAAAGAATAAATAAATAAATAAGTGATAAAAATTGAGGACATGAGATGAACAGTCCTTGAAAGTGAGTCCACAGGTTGCAGGAACAGTTCAGTGATGGGGCGAATGATTTTAAGTGAGTTTATCCCCTCTGTTTCAGGGGCCTGATAGTTGAGGGGTAATAACTTTTCCTGACTCTGGTGGTGTGAGTCCTGAGGCTCCTGTACCTTCTTCCTGGCAGCATTGAGAAGAGAGCATGTCCTGGGTGGTGGGGGTCCCTGAATATGGATGCTGCTTTCCTGCAGCAGTGCTCCACGTAGATGTGCTCAGTGTTGGGGGTGGGATGCTCCCCTTTCCCACTGGGCGCGGGGTTGTGAGTCTACCTGAGGGGAGGTATCTGCCTGTTCTTCCACTAACAAAGTGTCTGGTTTCAGGGAGCTCGCCACCCTTTCTCCCAGGCCATGGGCCGGAACATCGCTAACCCCACCGCCATGCTACTGAGTGCCGCCAACATGCTGAAACACCTGAAGTGAGTGACTCCTCTGGGTACCGACTGTCGTGCTGAGCTGACCCTGCTGGTACATCGGGCCAGTACCTCTACGCATAGTATCAGATAGAATCATGTTTATTATCTTCGACATACCTTGTGAAATTCACAAGAAAAAAAAATCATCAATTACACACAATGGTTCCACAATTAGAACAAGAATAAATCCATTGCAGTGTCAAATGGTCACAGTGCTGCTGTGCGGAGGTAGTGATTAGGGTTGTGCTGGTTGGTTCAAGAACTGAGTGGTTGAAGTACCTGTTCGTGAACCTGGTGGTGTGGGACTTCAGGCTTCTGTACCTCCTGCCCGATGGTAGCTGAGATGTTAGGGATATTTGGATGTTACGTCCTTAGACCCTAAGGCATAGGAGCAGAATTAGGCCATTCCATTCCCCCTCAGCAGAAACGGGCAGTTTACATTGGTCGGGATGTGGGAGGAAGCAGGAGCGCCCATGGGAAGGCCGTGCGGTTACGTGGAGAACTCTACATAGACCTGTATCTCTGAGGCTGAGCATTTCTGTACTGCGGTGAGATTTCTGGAGGGAGGGTTGGGGCTCTACCCAAGCTGAGTGGTCTGACAGGATGTGTGTGGCAGTGTTAGTCTGACCTCTCGTCCTATTGCAGCCTGGATTTCCACTCCAACCTGGTAGCCGAGGCCGTGAAGAAGGTGATCAAACAGGGCAAGGTAGGTGAGACTGGGGGCTGATGGGGGAGGTGTCCTGCCCTTGGGGGGAGAGGGTTTACCCCAGCCTATGTCTCAGCCAGTAATGTGGGGAGGTCCTGACCACCAACGTTGTGGCCTGAGTGTGTGGTGTCAGACCCTGACCGGGGTGGGATATCCATGAGGGTAAGAGAGAGAGGTGAGGCTGGGTGGTCGATTCTCTATTCTCTACTACTCATTTGAGGTTGGAAATCAGAGCTGAGCCACGTACTCCGTGACCTGGATGACTGGTGTCCCAGAACCCGGAGTCAGGCATTTGCCTGAGGTGGGACCTGAACTCCCGTTTCTGGATGTATCTTCTTGTTAAGCCCAACAGCAGCTCACAGATTCCTCTGTCATGGGCCAGTCTTTCAAACCCATCCTTCCTCTCACAGTAATTTCTGTTGCCGTTTCTTTAACACTGGGTTGCCAGCCCCATGCCAAAACCTTTCGCAGCTGGGCTTTAGACCGTCCATGGCTGAACTGGATGTGAGTGTGGACCTTGGGATTTGTACCACAGTGGCTCTCTAACCCCACTCCTTATTTGCCCACCGTCCTTAGGGCTGGCAGAGCTGCAGGGAGACAGGAAGCTTTAGAGGCCGCAGATGCTGGAAATCCAAAGGAACTTGCAGAGAGTTGTGGCCTGGAGAAGCTGGGGTTAAATTTTAATGAATTTAGATTAGATACAGCCCTTCTGACCCAATGAGCCTGTGTACTAATCTGCGAGCCTTCGTACTGAGAGAGGAAACACATGCGGTCACGGGGAGAATGTACTGAACCGGTGGGACCTGAAGCCGGTTGCTGGTGTGGTAACCATGCCAACCCAATCTGAATGATGGTGAGTGTGTGTACACAGGGTCCAGGGCTGTGACAGACTGTTGTTAATTTGCCCAGTTTCGTTCGTTTCCACTCATTTTGTTTTACTTTCGTTTCTCCTGTGGGTCTTCCTTCCCGGATCAGGTGCGGACCCGGGACATGGGCGGTTACAGCACCACCAGTGACTTCCTGAAGAACATCATCGAGAACCTGTACCCTCCTCGCCTTCGCTAGTGCTGTGTCATGCCGTCAGGGCAGGGGCTGTGTGCCTCCTCTTCCTCTGGGGGTGGCCCAGGGGCCATGTTAAACATCCCACCGGGTGCTGGATTAGAGATGGGGGCATTGAAGAGGGAAGACTTGTGGTGCCTGCATGACCACTTCCTCCCACTAATCGCACCCCAGCAGAGGAGCCCACCTTCTGGGAGCACAAACGCGAAATGCTGCTGGCACCGGAGGCGCGATTGACAATGTCCACCTCCCTCCAGTCAGACCTGATCTCCTTTGTCCTTTTTTACAAATTAAATGGAATCATAAGAGTTTGAGATTATTTGAAGGAATGGTAGTATGATTGCTGAAGTATGATCCCTAAGGGAACGTCCATTGGTGGGTCCCCAGACGGCTGTGTCTTTTGATCAGCCTCTCCTTTTGCAGCTGTTTTACAGATTTCCACCATGTGCATCTATTTTTTAGATGAAGGGAGGCATTGTACACTAGTGCAGTGTGAGAAAGAGTCCAATCAATGGACCATTTGTTACAAAAATCCTGATTCTTGCATGGAGATGGAAAATTTAATTGGGCTCATTACTTGCACTGCAACTCCAGCATGAATTCCTGATCCAGGATGTGTTCAGTGTCAAGAGTGCAGGAAAAACGTGTCCTATCCTTTAATGTTTTGTCAAGGGAAGGCAAAGTAGCTGCTGCTGCTGGTCAATACCCGATGCAAATAATAAACCCAAGAGATTCTGAAGGTAACCCATACAAAATATTGGAGGATCTCAGCAGGCCAGGCAGTATCTATGGGAAAAAGAAAGGTCTCAGACCGAGAAATCACTCATCTTTTTTCTCCCCAGTCATGATAAAGGACCTTGGACTGAAACGTTGGCATAGAAACTGCCTGGCCTGCTGAGTCCCTCCAGCATTGTGTGTTGCTTGGATTTCTAGTATCTGCAGATTTTCTGTTGTTTGAGATTCTGCAGTTGATAGAAATCTAAGGTATACACAGAATGCGGAAATGAGAAAACTTATGTTTTAGGCTGAGACCTTTAAGCAGGACTGGAAAGGAGAGTGACAAAAAATGTTGGGGGGAGGGGGAAGGGGAAATAGAAACACCAAAGTGGGGAATAGAAGACAGAAGGGGGAGGGCAAAAAAGTTAAGTAAGTCAGAAAAAGTAAATGCCATCAGGTGAGAGGTTACCTAGACAAAATAAAGTGTTGATCTTCCATCCTGGGAGTGTGCCAATGCGTGGGAAGAAGTCAGACGTCCTCGAGAAGTGGTGCCAAGGATTAACCAGCCTTTGGGGCAAGGAATTGGATTTTTACCACGAAGTCAGAATACTTTTGTAAACGGTGGGTGCAAAGCTTCCTCAATCCATTATCAACAGGTATTCGGAATGTGGGAGGAACGGAAGAATTGACCCTGGTCTTCATTAAGGTAGCTTTGCTTATAAGACTAGGAGAATTGGGCCATTTCTGATCCCTTGCAACCCTTTTCTCCTCTGCCTTCTTCACTCCCCCCCCCCCCCCAAAATAACATTTGTTGCTGACTAATTAAATGAAACAATGTCTACATGTCCAGTAATGGCAAGACAATTGGCATTAGCACCTATCTATAACTGCCCTCAGGGTAAATGTGGAGTTGTGAATGGACCAGAATGGGAAAGGTGGGCATGTTAAGCTTTCTCTGACCAGTGCTGCTGTAACCCTCCCCGAGTCTTTCACTGATGGCAGACCGTGTACTGTTAACAGCCTTCAACATAGATTCTCTTTCCCAGGTCCGGACTGCCGACATGGGCGGATACTCAACCTCAGCAGAATTCACAGCAGCTGTGATCACCAACCTCAGCGCCTGAACACAGAGGAACCGAGATCCATCACTCAACCCTAACCCGTTAGTTTTAGTGCTGCCCGGTCCACACATCTGTGGTGTTATTAAATTGATCATAATACTGGTGTATGTGTGAAGTTTGTTAATTTGCAGTAGCAAAGTTCCCTTCTTAAACTCCCTATTCTCACCATAGGATTCTGGAGGTGGTGGGAGAGAATCTTAATGTAATCCATCAAATATTAAAGTGTTTAATCTGTGTACAAAGATTTACCTTTGGAACAGAGAATTTTAGCCTGCAGATGGTGAAACTACATGATTCATTCTCAGAGCATTGTGTATAGATATATTTAAAGCAGACATAGATTTTTGATCATCAACCTTCAATGCCCTTATAATATAGATGAGTGGGTTATAGATATTTTTATTAAAACTGAGTACTTATTGATCCTGAGTGGGAAATTATTTTACAACATTTAAAAACAAATATATTAACCATCAATAAAGTACAGAATATACACAATTTACCAATGTGCAGTAATGTATGATAGATAAGTGTGTTCTGTCATAAGAGATGAATTGCTTGGTAGGGAAGATTTTCTGCCTTATTTTTTTGTTTCATGACCTCCACCACTAGCGCAACAGTCCAGGTTTTAGCCAAGGAACACAGCTTTCCATACCTGCTGCCTGGCCCACCGAGTTCCTCTCCAGTATTTTGTATGCATTGCTCAGATTTCCAGCATCTGCAGATTGTGTCTTGTTTGGGTTTTAGCCAAGGGCCGATCCAGCCTTTTTGAAGAGTTGTCTTTTGGCATCACCAGCACCGACTCTGCTCTCTCCTCCCCCCGGGTAAAGCTGTAAAGGACTGGTAAAAGATCTCCAGTATCCTACTGCACTCATCCTCTTCTTGTGAGCAGCCTTGGTGTAGGCTTCAGGTGAACCCAAGTTTAATTAGTTTAGCACAACACTGGCCAAAAAGACCTGTTTATGTGCCGCACTGGTCTACGTGTCAGAGAACGGGTTGTCTGTAGCAGCACAATTAAAATCACAGGTAAACTAAACCATTAAAAGCCTTGTTCTAAACACTCCAGGTGTATTGCAGTTCCAGACACCCACTTGCAAAGACTGGCACTGAGGGGATGCAACCAATATTAATATTTATTCCAGTCACAGGCTGAGGGCTGAATGATCTCAATAGGCGTAACGAACTGAAGGGCACAAGCTTCCCAGTGGGAAGGAGTAATGGCAATTACCATTCATTCCCAGTTATCACAGCACTTGTAACAGGGCTTCCCTCCAATGGAATATTCCACTGTCAGCCTTTAGTGGCTAAGCTGCTGCCCTGAGCCATCCCAACCTACCCCAGTACCCTGTGGCTGTGTACAACTTACACCAGTGAACTCAGTCTGAAACAGTTTGGACTTTTATTGTCTTTACATATTTACAAGGCAGTCACGAGTCTCTCCAGAGGCCAAATACATGACTGCACCAATCTTGAGTTGAGACAGCAGTGACAAGGTGGAGCTGCCAGACACTGGTGAAGCAAGAGGCTAACCAATCCTATAAAAGCCTCAAGCAGTGGGTCTTCCTCACCAAGGGGACCAGGTCTACAAAGACCAAGCCCACTGGGACAAGGTCACAGGGGAGAGGCTTCCTCTCCACCTTTGTGTTTCTTCTTCTTTTTCTTTTTACTGTCCAGTACAGGAACCTCTGGTGTCTCAGCCTCAAGTAGCTGACGATGCTTCTTTTTCTTGGCTGGAGTCTCCTGCACCCCGTTTGCCACACTGTCCACCAGTGGTTCTTCCTCAACCTGCATCACCTTCTTTTTCTTTTTCTTCTTCTTCAACTCCGTGTCTCCAACCTACAGGGAGACCCAAGAGTGTACGAGTTAAAAGACAGGCAGGTCTTGCTCTCCATTTTAACCCTCTACTCAGTCAGATCCTTACCTCATTCTGTATTTTAACCCTCTTCTCAGGCGGCTCCTGGTCCTCGTCAGCCAACTCCATCTCCGCTGCTGCAGCTTCCAGCGCTTGTTTCTCCCTCTTCCTCCTCCTTTTCTCTTTCTTCTCCATTTTACGTTTCAATTGTGCTGTCACCTCCGCCGCCTGGAAGGAAACAACTGCTGGTGAGTCCTGCTGTAGCAGAGAGGGCCGAGTAACAGATACCAGCAGCCCTGGTGGAATCACCAATACAAACAGACCCAATTGGATCAGCCTCATTAAATCAGTCTTTCCCTCCAGTGTTAGTCAGGTGGGTAATGTCACATCACCTCCATCAGATCTGCCCAGGACGAGGCACACTAAACACAGCTTGCTCCAACACCCACCTCAGCAGCAGCCTCCTTCATGACGTCGATATTCTTACGAGGAGCCTCTCCCGTCTCGTAGAACGCCAGCCGCTCTTCAACCTGGTCTCGCAGCTTGTCTCCGAACACGTTAGTGGGGATTTCTGTGGAAGGTTAGACAAGGAATGCGTGACGGACTAACACCAGGAACCCAAAGAACCCTACGCACCATACCACTCTGCTCAGAAGGTAGTTGTCAACATTCACAGCAGTGAAATACTGTTGACGAAAAATGGAGCATCACTGCAGCTGCCTGGAGTGGAGCAGCAGACACCTCCCCACACACACTCACCTGAAAAGCAGTCAATCCTGGAAGCAATTGTGCATTTGTTAGCCAGGTAACGCGAGATGCGGCCCTTGTTTTTAGCAGCTGCTCTGCCGATGAAAGTGGAGTGGAAGATCAAACCGTACTTGGGAGTGTTGCTCCTCGTCTTCAGGGCCCTGCAGTCAGTAAAAATGGAAGGTTAAAACACAACTCTGTTCACCCCAAGGACCGGGACCCTCTGCCAAGCATTCACTGCCATACCAATGAGCAATTATTCTAACAAGCAGGCAGTACAATAGGTGAGCTGTGAGACCCACATTTGGTCCTGAGCCTAGTTGACAGCTCTCCCAGGGCTTCTGGCTTCTAGAAGTTTTAGGCCCCATAGCTGAGATGTGCTGGCACTGGAGAGTCAATAGAAAGTTCATAAGCAAACTCGAGGAAATCTACAGATGCTGGAAATTCAAATAACACAAAATGTTGGTGGAACACAGCAGGCCAGGCAGCATCTATAAGGAGAAGCACTGTCGACGTTTCGGGCCGAGACCCTTCGTCAGGACTAACTGAAAGGAAAGATAGAAAGTAGGAGGGGGAGGGGAAAATGTGAAATGATGAAAAGACCAGAGGGGGTAAGATGAAGCTAAGAGCTGGAAAGGTGATTGGTGAAAGTGATACGGAGCTGGAGAAGGGAAAGGATCATGGGACGGGAGGCCTCAGGAGAATGAAAGGGGGAGGGAGGGAAGCACCAGAGGGAGATGGAGAACTGGCAACCAAATATGTCAGGGATGGGGTAAGAAGGGGAATTAACGGAAGCTAGATAACTCAATGTTCATGCCATCAGGTTGGAGGCTACCCAGCCGGTATATAAGGTGTTGTTCCTCCAACCTGAGTGCGGACACTTCACTTCACCTGTGAGTTGGCTGGTGTGGTATACTGCGTCCGGTGCTCCCAGTGTGGCCTTTTATATATTGGTGAGACCTGACGCAGACTGGGAGACTATTTCGCTGAACACCTATGCTCTGCCCACCAGAGAAAGCAGGATCTCCCAGAGGCCACATATTTTAATTCCACGTCCCATTCCGATATGTCTATCCATGGCCTCCACTACTGTCAAAATGAATCCAAACTCAGGTTGGAGGAACAACACCTTATACACCAGCTGGGTAGCCTCCAACCTGATGGCATGAACATTGAGTTCTCTAACTTACGTTAATGCTCCTCCCCTTCTTATCCCATCCCTGACATATTTAGTTGTTTTTTTTTCCCCCTCTCTCTGCCTGTTCTCCATCTGGTGCTTCCCCCCTCCCCCTTTCTTTCTCCTGAGGCCTCCCATCCCAGATCCTTTCCCTTCTCCAGCTCTGTATCACTTTCGCCAGTCATCTTTCCAGCTCTTAGCTTCATCCCACCCCCTCCGGAGTCTTCTATCATTTCGCATTTCCCCCTCCCCCCACTACTTTCAAATCTCTCTCTCTCCCCTCAGTTAGTCCTGACGAAGGGTCTCGACCTGAAACGTTGACTGTGCTTCTTCCATAGATGTTGCCTGGCCTGCTGTGTTCCACCAGCATTTTGTGTGTGTTGTTAGAAAGTTCCTAAGAATGTTTCCAAGAATGAGAAGCATTTGATGGCTCTAGGCCTGATGCCATGGGGGGGGGGGGGGGGGGGGGGGGCAGTGGAGAGAAGAGAAAGAATCCCATTGAAAATCACTATTGAAAGGAGTGGAGCAGATGTGGAGAGGATTTTTTCCTGTAGTGGGAGAGTCAGGACCAATGCGCACAGCCTCAGAACACAGATGCTGCCTTAGAACAGACGAGGAGTAAATTTTTTTAGCCAGAGGGTGGATAATCTGAAATTCATTGCCCCATTGCCATGAACAGTTGTGGAGATCAAGTCATTGGCCTGATTAGTCAGGGCATCAAAGGTTCCAGGGAGATGACAGGAGAATGCCGTTGAGGATAACAAATCAGCCATAATGAAATGGGCTGAATAGCCTAATTTTGCTCAAGTCCAAAAGTGTGGAGAGTTATAGTTACTGTCAGAAGAGTAGTGGGAGGTAGTAAATGGGCATAACAGAAGAGTGGCTGGGGTGATGGCAGAGGCAAGAAGATTAGATGCTCAGACAAGCACATAAATGTGAAGGAAATGGCTTTTTTGATTACCAACTTAACTGCTTCAGCACATTGTGGGCTGAAGAACCTATTCCTGTGTTGGACTGGTCTATGTTCTAAAAGGTTAGAGGGACTAAATACCCCAGCTGCACTATTCAGCCCATTGAGTATGTCATGGGAAAACACAGAGGACCTCCATTTTAAAGGTAACAATTAGAACACTAGAGGACTTGACAGAAAAACAAAATACCTGCCAAGCCCCTGAACAGACATGCACACTGCACCACAATGAAGGAAAGTGGTGGCTGCTCAGAGCCTGGGGTCTGGTATCACACGCACTGCTGGCAGTGCATCAACAAGTACTCCCAGTCTGCTGCCATCATCACAGCCACCCAGCAGTGGTACCTGAACAGAGCTTTCTCTGCTCCCAGGATCTGCACCGTAGAGGCCGGGTATTTGGCCAGATTAGTCAGGCTGCCTGCGTGCGAGATCAGACGAGCTCCAACCTGCAGGGAGAAAACCATGACAACTTAAAACTGCAAGGAAGTACCAGAATCAAGTTTCTTTTTAATTAATCTCCCTTAATGTTTGTCTGACACCATCCATTTTAATTCCTTGCTACTTTTCTAGTTTAGTACTTATTTACTTTGAGGTACAACACCCTTCGAGCCCCAGTCATGGGACTTGCTGAGCAGAAGAGCAGATTCTCTGCCCGGAATACTGAGTGCTACCACAGCAGCTGTTTGAACCTTTACACTCTCCCCGTATATACCTGCATGTCCGCCCTCTCCAAAGGTTAGGGCTCGTAAGCCGTGGGCTTGTTACATTGCCACTTGTCTACCCCAGTGCATTTCACTGTGTTTTGATCTACACATGTCAAATAATCAGAATCTTCCCACTCCATGATCAAGTGCTCTCTAATCTGCTGGAGGACTGACAGGAATATACCAGCAGAGGCAAGCACATTCTGAGCACTAAACTGCGACAGAACACCACAATGACACTTACCACCTCTCCAATGAGCGTGGCCAGGTTCGGTGCCACCTGGTTCATCTTGGAACGCAGGTACTCCTGGAGAGTTTTCCTGTATTCGGCAAGAGACACCACTCTGTTCGAGAAGCTCTCGATGTTAATAAGATCAATGGGAGAGATATCCATCCCTGCAACAGGAGAGTAATTATAGACAGCCATCTTGGAACCAGGACAGCAAACCCAAGCTGTGCAACTATTGGGGTAGGAATACCATGGAACCACTTCAATCTGTGTCTCTTTACGGACCTTAGTACACTAATACAGTAACCATCTCCCCCAGATCCTGCAGCTAGCAGAGTGAACCCAAACAGGAGAGGTAGAGCATTCCAGCCCCCACTGTCTATCCCCGCACAAGGATACACCAGCAGAGACCACTCCATCTGCACACACCAGGACAGCCACTGGAGAAGGAACTCTTGGCAACTCTGCACAGCCAGTACAGGTAAATGCCCAGTTGGAAATCACTGGGCACCCTCCAGCATCACGAGTCAGGCAGTATAGGAACATGTCCTTTGGCCAACCAAGTCTGAATTGCCAATGTTTAGCCCATATCCCTCTACACTTGTCCTATCCATAACCAAGCTGAACTGAATTAAAGCTAAAGGCACCTCATTCTGTGGAGTTACCCAGCACCCTATCAGGCAGAGGGGGACGACTGATCAAGGAGATTATCCCTTCTCTAGACCCCACCCCACAGTCCAGAAGCCATCATCCACTTACCCATGGAGCTGCGCGATGCATCCAGGATGGCCTGGGCTTTGGCACTATCCATCACAATCTCCTCCAGTGCCGGCAGACTCTCCTCTGTAAGCTCCTTCCTGTTTCCGATCAGCTTTGCCAGCCGGCAGTAGGTGTAGTTTTCACCTACAATCTTGATGAGCTCTGGGAAATGGTAGCCATACCACTCTCTGCAGGGATAAGAGATAGTCATGATATAGCAGAGCAGGCAATCCCCGTCCTCAATGTGCAGCACAGCCTGTCAACGCCAGCAATCTGTGTCTCCCTGACAACAATCCAGGCCAGGCCACAGGAAGAGCCGGACTGGGGTGTAACAGGGATCCTGCTCTGCCTCCCCTTCCTGTACAGGCACTCCGAACGAGAGCAGAGCCTGTGGTAAGCTTGGGGAGATCCAGTACCTTGCTGGCCACCCACCCGTGCTGGCAATACACATCCAACCATCAGGGCAGATGGATAGCACCAGAGGACAAGCCTTTCAAGGTTCTGGGGGCGGGGTGGTCATGTAGGACAAGTTTAAAGGCAAGCTTTCCTTTTTATTCCAAAGAGAAAAGCTTGGGCTCTCTCAACTTCTCAAGACATGCTCTAATGCAGTGAGCATCCTGATAAATCCAACAGCTTCCACATCCTTCCTACAATAAAGTAATATTCTAACTGTGAACCTATAATACTTATTATTGTCCAAGCCTGCAAGTACATGACCCTCATGGAGAATTGTTGAGTTACCTGACCCTCATGGAAAAAGTGTTGATGTCCTTATCCAGCTGGTCCAACAGGCTGATGGACTGAATGATCATATTATCAACCCGATTGACGTTGAACTTGACCTTGGCACGCGAGTAGCTGTGACCCAAGCCCAGCTGGGCCTTGGCAGCGGAGAGTGCAGTCAGGCCCTGGATCAAGGAATGGAAATGCAGGCGGACACCTAGATCAAGACACAACAGGCAGAGGAGAACCAGGTTACACCCCACAACACTAACCCAGGCCACAGGGAGACACTCCCACCCCAATGTCTAATGGCCTAACAGATTGGCATTATACAGTCAGGTAGTACAGGCACATTAGGTACGGTACACACACTTCTGCCCGTGATCTTGTACTAATCGTTAAAACTTACCGCAAGATCAATTTATCTCTTCACTCCCACACAGCCCTCTGTTTTTCAATCCTGTGCCCTAAGTCTCTAAATCATCTCTAATGTATCTGCCTCTATCTACCATCACCCCTGGCAGGGCATTCCAGGTATCTCCCTATATGCTCCTCTAATCATATTAAAATATGCCCCATTTCATCCTGGGAAATCCTCTGGCTGTCCACTCTGTGCCTCTTATCTTGTTTCACAGGTGACTCACCACGAATTATCTCGGCCACCACCCCTCCTGCCTGGCACTGGATGCCAAGCTCTTCCTGGATGGCTGCTCCCAGCTTCTGATCGCCCACGCCAAGCATCACCTTCCTTTTCTTGCTGGATGCCGGCATGTTGGTCTCCAACAGCAGCCTCATGTCCTCATGAACGATACCTGGGAGGAGGGAGCAAGTTGCAGTTTGAAAGGAGCGGAGATGGAGCAGGGGAGGGCGGCACGTTGCTCTCTGCAGTGCTCAGTCTCACTGGTTCACTTCACTGGTAGTCAGTGGATTGACAGATTTGATTAATGAGTCATCACCGCACTGAGGAATGCCCAATGCCAGCCCAGACCAAGCAGAGAAAGCAACTTAAACAGCCAGCAAGTCACTGCAAACTGAGCTGTTGCAACCAATTACCAGCCAAACAAACTGTATTCCTATACCTCTCCTCACCCAGCTCAGAGCTGGTCACACTACAGCTGAACTCTGATACACAAAATACCAAAGTAACTGAGTAGGCCAGGCAGCTTCTACAAAAAATGTCCTCAATATTTCAGGCAGAGAGCCTTCAGGACTGGAGAAAAAAAGCCGAGATTTGGAAGGTGAGGGGAGGGGAGGGGAGAGGAGAGAGGAACACTGGTGATAGGTGAAACCTGAAGGATTCAGCAAGTTGACTGGTGAAAGAGAAACAAGCTGGAGGAGTCTGATTAGAGGGAGGTGATAGGCAGGCAGAGATAAGGGGAAAGAGGGAAAAGGGGATGGAGAACTACCAGAAGTTTGAGAAATCGATGCCCATGCCATCAGTGTGGCCTCAGACAGTGATGGATGGACATATCACAAGGGGAATGGGAAGTGGAATAAAAATGGGAGATCCTGCTTTTATCGGGCAGATGGAGCGTAGCTGCTCAGCCAAGCGGTCTCACCAATATACAGTATATGACCAACAGCCTCACAGATGAAGGCTTCCCTCACTTGGAAGGACTGGGGCCCTGAATGGTAGTGAGGGAGGAGGTGACGCAGGGGCAGGTGTAGCATTTGTTCCACATGTAAGGGTAAGTACTGGGGGAAATCAGTGGGGAGGGATAAATGGACAAGGGAGTCACATAGAAAGTGATCCCTATGGAAAGCAGGAAGTGTGTGCGTGGGGGATGTAGAGCAGGAAGCCAGCATCTGCAGATTTCTCATTTGTGACGTGGAATATTATGTTAATTCTGCTCAGGATGATAATAACTACAGTTGGCCCTCCTTATCCGCGGATTGGGAAAACCTGGAAGTTCTCTCTCCAGCACTCGTTGCTTGAGCAAGTACAGACTATTTTTTCTTGTCATTATTCCCTAAATAATACAGTATAACAACTATTTACATTGTATTAGGTATTATAAGTAATCTAGAACTGACTTGAAAGTACAGGCAGTCCCCAGGTTATGAATGAGTTCCATTTCCGAGTCTGTCTTTAAGTCGGATTTGAAATCCGAACAGGTACATCTGGTATTATTTAGCGTCAGTTAGTCAAACTTTTTTAGTATATAGTACATATTTTACCTTTCTTTGCATATAAAATACTTAAGAAACATGCTTATTTCAATAACTTAACCACTGCATTGCTTAGTAATAATTGTAGCTTTCATCGGGGCAGGGCCTTTCACATGCCCAATTAAAATTGTTCCAATCGTTGGAAGCCTAACGCTTTTCCAATGACCGATGGCGTTTCACCTCTTTCCGATTGCTTTATTACTTCCACCTTATTTTCAATCGTGGTCATGAATTATTTTCATGAACAGAAACACTGCGGATTCAGAGCTAAGCCGCCAGGTCCTAATGTCCACGGCACGGAGATGTGTTAAATAAAGTCAGGGGTTCCACTGGGTCCTAAAGACCACCGCACTGATACATGTTAAATAAGGGACTTGAGCGTCCGCGAATTTTGGTATCTGCGGAGGGGGGGGCGGTCCCGGAACCAATCCCCCGCGGATAAGGATGGCCAACTGTACTTCTTTTCCATAGATGACCTACTGAGTTTCTCCAGAATTTTGTGTGTTGCATGGATTTCCACAACACCCACACCCTGGGAATAAATCAAATGCCTGGATATTAAACCCTTGACATATCCTAACAGAATCATCTGCAGCTTAATGTGTAAAAGATTAAGCAGCTGGTGGTGGACCTGAGGAGGACTAAGGCACCGGTGAATCCTGTTTCCATCCAAGGGGTCAGTGTGGACATAGTGGAGGATTACAAATACCTGGGGATACAAATTGGCAATAAACTGGACTGGTCAAAGAACACTGAGGCTGTCTACAAGAAGGGTCAGAGCCATCTCTACTTCCTGAGGAGACCGAGATCCTTTAACATCTACCGGACGATGCTGAGGGTGGGTGTTCTATGAGTCTGTGGTGGACAGTGCTACGTTTGCTGTTGTGTGCTGGGGCAGCAGACACCAACAGAATCAACAAACTCAATCGTAAGGCCAGTGATGTTGTGGGGGTGGAACTGGACTCTCTGATGGTGGTGTCTGAAAAGAGGATGCTGTCCAAGTTGCATGCCATCTTGGACAATGACTCCCATCCACTCCATAATGTACTGGTTAGGCACAGGAGTACATTCAGTCAGAGACTCATTCCACTGAGATGTAACACTGAGCGTCATAGGAAGACATTCCTGTCTGTGGCCATCAAATTTTACAACTCCTCCCTCGGAGTGTCAGACACCCTGAGCCAGTAGGCTGGTCCTGGACTTATTTCCACTTGGCATGATTAACTTATTATTTAATTATTTATGGTTTTA
Source organism: Hemitrygon akajei (assembly GCF_048418815.1). NCBI lineage: Eukaryota > Metazoa > Chordata > Chondrichthyes > Myliobatiformes > Dasyatidae > Hemitrygon > Hemitrygon akajei. The sequence goes on along the minus strand of NC_133127.1, from coordinate 3,318,330 downwards.
TATTGCTATATTTCTACACTATTCTTGGTTGGTGCAGCTGTAACAAAACACAATTTCTCTCGGGATCAATGAAGTCCGTCTGTCTGGAGGACTGTCCACATGGAAGCAACAGGGGCTTGTTTGCAGTTGTGCTCTGGTGAACATGGTGGGCATGTTATGTTGGCACTGAAATGTGTGGCGACACCTGTGGGCTACATCCTTGGGCACACTGGCTGTTAATGTTTCCGTGTACACACGAGGCGTTATAAGCACACGCTGGGGGATAGTGAGCAGCTCACTCACTACCCATTCACTGGAGTTAACCCATTACCCCATTTGAAACAGGGCAAACACTCACCTTCAGAAACAGCATTGATGTTCTCCAGGGCACTCTGCGCAGATTTAAACGGCGAGAAAGCCACCAGCTTAACTATGTTGTTGAACTTCCCAATGGACACAATGCTCTCCTCCACCTGACAGGCAGAAACTACATGTTAGGTACACCATGGCCATAGAAACAGAAAACCTACAGCACAATACAGGCCCTTCAGCCCACAGAGCTGTGCTTAACATGTCCTTACCTTAGAAATCACCTAGGCTTACACAGAGCCCTCTAGTTTTCTAAGCTCCATGTATTTATTGAGGAGTCTCTTAAAAGCCCCTATCATGTTGTGCTACCTTCTGATCTTTCTTCCACGGCCAACCCGAGTGCCCTAACTGGGTGGCAATGGAGTTGAGCTCCACTAAAGAATTATCTATATCTGCACTTCTTGGCTCTGCACTCCCTAGTAGTCTGCCCAGATCAATAGCTAATCCTCTTGTTAAGACACACAGTTCAGGAAATGCTATGGTATCCAGGGGTTTTCCGTTTCTAGCCCTGTCGCACACAATCACCTTTTTTTTTTACCTACTACGTACGATTCAGCATTCCATGTTTGGTATAGGAAGGGCATTAGACATTTTGAAGATCTCTTCATTGATAATCGCTTCGCTTCTTTTCAGCAGCTCTCTGTTAAGTTCAACCTGCCTAACGCTCACTTTTTCAGATATCTCCAAATCCGACACTTTATTGCTCCTTTAATTCCTAACTTTCCTGAAATGCCTGCGAAAAATACTATGGACCTATTTCTTTCCATTAATCCACTAGGTAAAGGTTTAATATCAATTATCCGAGATAAACTAGCAGCCTTACGACGGGCCCGTGGATAAAATTAAAATGGCCTGGGAGCAGGATTTAAATATCTCCTTATCCGAGGAGAGCTGGGACTCAGTTCTCAAATCGGTTAACTCAACCTCTCTTTGTGCTCGCCATTGCCTTTTACAGTTTAAGATTGTTCATAGAGCCCATATGTCTAAATCTAAACTATCTCGATTCTACCCTGGCATTAGTCCGCTCTGTGATAAATGCAAGAGGGGCGTGGCCTCTCTCATCCATATGTACTGGCTCTGTCCTAGCTTGGAGAAATTCTGGAAAGATGTCTTCACTACATTATCGGGTATTCTGAATCAGCACCTAGAACCAAACCCCTTAATTGCTCTGTTCGGTTTTTGGGGCGAGACAGATTTGTCTGGGTCCGACCAAATGCCGAATACTATCCTTTGCCTCTCTCCTGGCTAGACGCTTGATGCCCTGCCCACTCATGCACAGTGGCTTAACGACATTATGGCCTGCTTGGACCTCGAAAAAATTCATTATTCAGTTCTTAATTCGGATCTAAAGTTCCATAAGGTCTGGGGACCTTTTATCGAGTACTTTCATAACCTTCCTCTTGACTAGGGTTTTTTCTTCTTCTTTTCGGTCCCTTGCTTTCAGCTCCCTTTTTTTTCTGGTAGTAGGCATTATTATCCTCTGTTGCTAAGTGTATTCACAGTCTGGGAGTTTGACTGTACTGACCTATACTCTTTATATCGTGTTGTGGTCGGTCTGGAGTAGTTGTTTTTTTTCTTGTGTTGTGGGGCTTGGGGAGGACACTAAGCTTACTTGTCTTTAATTTAGGTGCTTTTTTGTTAAATTCTCTTCCTTTGTAGCATATTGTTATTGTATGCTTAATTTTGCACTGTATTAATGCTCCTCATTGGGATTTGGGGTTTTTAATTTGTAAAATGTTTTGAAAAACTAATAAAACATTTAAAAAAAAAGACCCTATCATTTCCACCTCCACCACCAATAGCCCATTCCACGCACTCACCACTCTGCGTAAAAAACTTACCCCTGTACCTACTTCCAAGCACCTTAAAACTACAGCCTCGTATTAGCCATTTCAGCCCTGGGGAAAAGCCTCTGACTATCTACACGATCAATGCCTCTCATCATCTTATACACCTCTTATCCTCCGTCCCTCCAAGGAGAAAAGGCCAAGTCAACTCAACCTATTCTCATAAGGCATGCTCCCCAATCCAGGCAACATCCTTGTAAATCTCCTCTGCACCCTTTCTATGGCTTCCATATCCTTCCTGTAGTGAGGTGACCATGTTCAAAGAGCAGCTTGTGCTCAATGATTCAGAAATAAAACCTAACATTACTGCTCATTCACACACTGTTCACAACAACCAAATTGTTGATAACAAAAGTGACTCCAACCCACAGTGAAACTTAAAAGTTTAAGGTAAACTTATTTTTATCCTCGGTAATCAGAATACAAAAACACAACAGAATCAATGATAAACCACACACAAGATAGACAATCAAAAGGAAAATTGTAGATAATTTTCACGTTTTTGCATTTCTGCCTCCAAATTTCAGGATATATAAATCTGTAATTAAGTCAGATTTATGTTTTAGGTATCAAAACCAGATTGCAATGTAATATTGAACACAACATTCTGAAGCCGCAAGCCTCGAATGGACAAGTAAACAAGGTATAACGGGTACAGCACGCATTAAAGTTCAGCAGGAACATGAAACTGAGACATAAAGGAACGAAGTAACCGGATATGTGGCGAGAGCATCCGCCAAGTTTGGCGGCGCGTCCAGACGAGAAATGAAAGGGTCAGGAGCAATTCAGCGTGTGCAGTGCAGGAGTAGGCGGCCTGTAGTCCAGGCCCCACACGTGGTGACTGCGGCCCTGCTGGGGGGGGGGGGGGGGGGGAAGAAGATGCGTTCAGGCCGGCCGATCGATAGTGATATCCTCCCCACACCCACCTCACCTGAGGCAGCAACAGGCCGATCTCCTCCACCTCCTTCACCACCAGCAGAGCGTAGCCGGCGGCATGCTCGAACAACACATGTAGTAGCACCTGCAGAGTGAGAGAAACAGCGTCAGGGGCGGCCACACACTCGACCCCAGGGATCCGAGCAGGCCGCGCCGCTCCTCACTTCCCCCCTCCCCACAGCCCGAGGCCTAACCCGGCCCGCGCTCAAAGCAGAAGTGGCGGCTCCGCTCGCTCGCCCCCTTCCCCATGCCCGTACCCCCGCACAGCACCATTAACCAAGCCGCTCACCATAACGCCGCCACCACCCTCGGCGATCTCCCGCTCCGACTGAGGCTTAGCACCACGTGACGCAGCTTCTTATACCGGCCCACCTCGCAGCAAAACGCAGTCTCACTGGCTGCCAACACTGGCCAATTAGCATAGAGTATGAGGCTGAGCGGGAGATCCCACCGGTCGTTCAGCAATGTGGGAACTACAGCAACAGTTCAGCATGTCCAGACGAGAAGTGAAAGGGTCAGGAGCAATTCAGCGTGTGTAGTGCAGCAGTAGGCGCAGCAGATATTATGCAACCTGATATATCTAAACAGATGGTCCAAAACATCCAGTAGTTAGTAGCTTCCCCCTATAGATGCTGCCTGGCCTGCTGTGTGCCACCAGCATTTTGTGTGTGCAGTAGTTAGTGTTCCAAGTTTCAGCTGACTAAAGACTTGCCTGAGATGGTTGCTATCATTTTAGCCTTGGAATTGGGCAAAGAAGTACGCCCTGATTATGCAATTCTGTGCTCTGATTAATTCTCGGTGTTGACATCTATTAAAACGCCTTTACCAGAAGGTGTTCGATAAGGTGCTGCACAGGATACTCTTATCTATAAGATGCGGGTGCATGAAGACGGAGGAAGTGTATTGGCATGGATAGTGGATTGGTTAACCAATAGAAGGCAGAGAGTTGGTATAAATGGGTGTTTCTCCGGTTGGCAGTCTGTGGTAAGTGGGTGTCGCAGGGATCAGTGCTGGGCCCACAGCTGTTCGCCATTTACATTGATGATTTGGAAGAGGGGACTGAGTGTGGCGTAGCAAAATTTACTGATTACACTAAACTGAGTGGAAAAGCAAATTGTACAGAGGATGTGAAGAGTCTGCAGAGGGATATAGATTGATTAAGTGAGTGGACCAAGGTCTGGCAGATGGAATATAATGTTGGTAAATGTATGATCATCTACTTTGGAAGGAATAATAGAAGAGCAGATTATTATTTAAATGGTGAAAGATTGCAGCATGCTGTTGTTCAGAGGGACTTTGGAGTGCTTGTGTATGAATCGTGAAAAGTTGGCTTGTAGGTACAACAGCAAGCGGAATGTTGGCCTTCATTGCTAGAGGGGTTGAATTCAAGAGCCGGGAGGTCATGCTGCAACTATACAGGGTACTGGTGAGGCTGCACCTGGAGTACTGTGTGCAATTCTGGTCTCCATACTTGAGGAAAGATATACTGGCTTTGGAGGCAGTGCAGAGGAGATTCACCAGGTTGATTCCGGGGATGAAGGAGTTAACCTATGAGGAGAGATTGAGTCACCTGGGACTATACTCTCTGGAGTTCAGAAGAATGAGAGGGGATCTTATAGAAACACAAAATTTTGAAAGGGATAGAGAAGTAGGAAAGTTGTTTCCATTGGTAGGTGAGACTAGAACTAGGGGACATTGCCTCAAGATTCAGGGGAGAAGATTTAGGATGGAGATGAAGAGAAACTGTTTTTCCCAGAGAGTGGTGAATCTGTGGAATTTTCTGCCCAGGGAAGCAGTTAAGGCTTCCTCACTAAATATATTTAAGACACAGTTAGATAGATTTTTACATAGTAGGGGAATTAAGGGTTGTGGGGAAAAGGCAGGTAGATGGACCTAAGTTTACAGACAGATCAGCCATGATTTTATTGAATGGTGGGGCAGGCTCGATGGGCCAGATGGCCTACTCCTGCTCCTTTTTCTTATGTTCTTATAAGTCAGGTATTTCAAACTGTAGCAACACACACAAAATACTGGAGGAACTCAGCATCTATGGAAAAGAGTGAACAGTCGACATTTCAGGCCGAGACCCTTCTTCAGGATTTCAAATTGTAGGGCAGATAGTCTTCCTGAGAGGGTGCAGGCATGTGTAGATGTTTCATAAGGCTCCTGCCCATGTTAGGGTGGAAGGAAAGGTGGCAGACATTCTTGACAAGCAATCACTTACCATTAAGGATACCAATGCAGTGGTGTCTTTGCCTAAGGGGGAGACGATAATTAAAAAGTCCATTTAATCACTGTGGCAGCAAAGTTGGAATAATGAAAAGAAAGGACAGAATTTATATAAAACTGAGAGGATGGTGGGACCTCAACTGGAGATGGGTCCAAGAGAGTGATGAAGTTATACTTGCCCGTTTATGTATTGGACATAGTAGGTTGAATTAACCTTGTTCAGAATTAATACACATGATAGACATTTATAGGGA